>NC_083691.1:83487121-83790151 GCF_033118175.1 Dama dama | reverse complement strand
AAATTCAAAGATTCAAAAGAAAAATTTAAAAATTTTAGAAACTCACCTTTTAAATTATCAAAGTGCACCCACGAAGCAGACTCTACCTTTCTGGTTCCCACATGACTTTCAGACTCAGTTTTTTCCATCTCAGCTTTTTTCACGGTATCTGTTTCTGTTTCTTTATCTGCATCAGTGAATTTTTCTGCTTCTTCATCATCTGCTATGTCAATAAAATTTTCTTCCTCATCAGACTCCTTAAAAAAATGGTTTAATGAATCTGGTTTAATCAACTGGAAATCCATATTCAATTATCTGAGGTGGTTTTGAAGACGACTTGCTTATTGCAATTCTGATGAAACATGAAAGTTCCAAAAATGAAATTTAGATGAGAGGAGACCATATTCTTATTGCTAAATGGAATAAAGTTTTGAATCAAGAATCCATGAGACTTTGAAAGCATTCAGCCCTCAAATAAATTTTTGACTTGTTATAAATAAACAACCTATAAGGCAGGTGATATTACATCCATTTCACAACTGAGGAGACAGGTTTAAGAGATCTACTAGTTCTAAATCCTCTATGCTGCTGTTGTTCAGTGGCTAAGTCTTGTCCAACTCTTCGCAACCCCACTGACTGCAGCATGCCAAGCTTCCCTGTCCTTCATTATCTCCCAGAGTTTGGTCAAACTCATGTCCATTGAGTCAGTGATGCGATCTAACCATCTTTTCCTCTGTTGCCCCCTTCTCCTCCTGCCATCAATCTTTCACAGCATCATAGAATCCCACTTTATGGTAGTTTATTACCAGGAAAGGGTCAAGCAATATGCCCACCTAGTTAACTGCATACCAGTTAACTAAAATCCAGGTCAGTCTGATTCCAGGACTCACACTCTACATACTCCAGAGAACGGAGTATGTAATGTTACTGTCATCAAAGCAAAGAAAAATACCAAATATAGTTCAGAACCCACTTGATTTAAAAAGCAGTTGTAAAATATACCAGATGATCATCCAGTTGACTTCTTAAACCTGGTTTTGCTTTAAGGATCTCAGACACAAGATACAAAGCTCCACATATAAATGGTGGCATCTGTTCACAAGTGACTTGAAGTAACCTCTTCACAAAAGCCTTCACCCTCCGCAAAACAATGTCAGCTTTCAGAGACTTGTAGACAAGGTTAAGAAACATGGCTTGCTTAGAACACAACATCAACCCCGGATCCAGCATCTTCCTGCAAAACAGAAACAAGATCACGTTTATTTATAAAACATCCCCAAACCCAGTGACTAATAAATATCCTTATCTTAGTTAGGGATAGAAACGGCAGCCCACTCCAGTATTCTTGCCTGGAAAATCCCATGAACAGAGGACACTGGTAGTCTACAGTTCACGGGGTTGCAAAGAGTCGGACATGACTGAGCGACTTCACTTTCACTTTCCCACTTATTTTAGAATAAGAGATCATTTCTGTCCTAAGAAGTAAGATGGAAGTGAATATCCAGAACAGAAAGAATGATGATATTACCAGAGGGAAAAAATCCACAGGAGCAGGAAACTTTTTTTGGGTTTCTTCTCTCTTTTCCAAGTGGTTTTCCATTCTCTAGACCAACAGGGTACATCCCTAACAGTATATTTTTCATACAGATACAGAGCTGTTCATGGAAGGCTAATCCAAAATCAAACAATGAAAACTGTGAACTAGACCAGGGTTCTTATCCTTGCATCACTACCTACTAGCTGGGTGACCAGAGGCTGCCTCCACACTGTTCTGTGAAGACCATACATGCATAGTAGAAAACTGAATTGTGAGTCTCTCTAGTTGAATGTACTAACTGTATAAATCCTTCCTATGCACACTATTCCCTCTGCCCAGAATGCTCTTCTCCAACTGTCTGCACATCCATAGATTCCTTCATTATTCTTGGTCCCGTGTTTATGTTCTTTATAGTTTAACACGTTTTGTTGCCTTTCTTTTCTCCCTCAAAGTCCAATGGAACAGGCACTGTGCCTGTTATTCACTGCTGTAACCCTAGTACCTTGCACTTAATAAGCACTCGAATGTTTGTTGAATGAACAAATGGTTCATGATGTGGTATGTGGTTGTTCAATATATCTTGTAACCGCAGATGGCTCAGCGTCTCACTAGGAATACAATCCAATTTTGGACAACTCATTTTTGCCAGAAAACAAACACCTTCTTTATCCACAGCTGAAATCGAATGTGTAATTTCCAACTATTAATTTTACTACTGCCTTCTGATGCAACACAAGCAACGAGTAAAAATAAACTAGCGGAACCACATCAAACTAAAACACCTCTTCACAGCAAAGGAAACCATCAACAAATTGAAAGGGCAACCTATGGAATGGGAGGAAATATTTGCAAACCATGTATCTGATAAAGTAGTAGTATTAGTTGCTCAGTCGTGTCTAACTCTTTGAGACCTCATGGACTGCAGTCTGCCAGGCTCCTCTGTCTATGGGATTCTCCAGGCAAGAATACTGGAGTGGATTGCCATTCCCTTCTCCAGAGGATCTTCCCGACCCAGGGATCAAACCCTGGGCTCTGCATTGCAGGCACATTCTTTACCGTCTGAGCCACCAGGAAGATCCAATCTCTGATAAAGAGTTAATATAAAAAACACGTAAGGAACCTCATGTAATTTAACAGCAAAAATCTCCCAAGAAACCCAACTAAAAAATGGGCAAAGGATCTGAATAGACATTTTCCCAAAGAAGACATACAAATGGCCAAAAGGTACATGAAACAGGTGCTCAACACCACTAACCATCAGGGTAATCAAAACCACATTGAGAAGAAAAAAAAAATTAAAAAAAAAAAAAAAAAAAAAAAACAACCACATTGAGATACCAACTCACACCCGTTAGGATGGCTATTATAAAAAAGGCAAGAGATAACATTGAAAAGGACATGGAAAAAATGGAATCCATATACACTGGTGGTAGGAATATAAATTGGCACAACCATTATGGAAAGCCATAAGGCAGTTCCTCAACAAATTTAAAATAGAACTACCATATAACCCAGCAACTCCACTTCTGGGCATATACCAAAGGAAATGAAATCAGTCTGTCATGGGACATCTGCACTCCCATGTTCACTGTATTATTCACAATAGCTGAAGTATGGAAACAACCTGTGTGTGTGTTAGCAGATGAACGGATGAAGAAGATATGTTATATACACACAATGGATTATTATTCAGCCATGAGAAAGAAGGAAGTCCCACTTTTGACATGTATAAACCTGGAGAACATTATGCCTAGTGAAGTAAGTCAGAAAGATAACTACTCTGATTTCATGTATAAATAGAATCTTAAAAAAATAAAAAATAAAATTCATAGAAAACAGAGAACAGACTGGTAGTTGCCAGGGGCAGGGGGTGGGGAATAGGGAGATGTTGGTCAAAGGGTGCAAACTTCCAGCTTCATGGTGAATATTTAATGATACTGTACTGTAGACTTGAAATTTGCTGAGAATAGATCTTCAGCATTCTAACCCCTCCAAGGAGTAACTATGTAACTACATGAAGTAATGAAGGTGTTAAGGAACTTGAAGATGGTAAACATCACAATGTATACATGTATCAAATCTTCACTGTGTGCTTTAAACATATACAATTTTATGGGTCAATAAATTGATTAAAAACCCACAACAAAGTAACCTAATTATATTTTTACAGCCTTTCAAATACCTGACCCTTTACTATGGCTATTATTTGTCCTTCTCTCCCCCACAGTTTCGGGAGGCTGCTGAACTATTATCTCATATAACTTTTAAATTCTCTTTTTATCCTGTTTGCTGAATCCTAGAGATGCTCCAATTGGTCTGGACCCCAGATATTAGGAAACCCAGAATAAACACAATCCTCCAGATATCCACTCCAAAAGCAGAATCATCACTTTTGTTCTAAGCACTGTTATTTTTTTTTTACTAACACCAGAAATGAAAATATTTAACCTTGTGAAGCATATTTTCGTACTCTTCACCTATCTAGTTTTCCCCATTTTGCCAATTCCACAATTCTAGCACCTATTGGTGATATTCTGAGATAGTCAATGTTATTCAAGTAAGTTTTTACTTTTGGCTATACCACATGGCATGTGGGTACTTCCCTGACCAGGAATGGAACCTGGGGCCCCCTGAATAGAAGTGCAGAGTCCTGATCACTGGATCGCCTGAGAATTCCCCAAATAAACTTTGATATTCCACTTTTTTCTCATTTAAATTTTTCAACACTTCCATCCATTCTGCCACTCATTTTTAATAAGTTCCATTACACATCAATAGAAACATTTGAGAATTTTTTTTCTTTTTTTTTTTTAACATTTGAGAATTTAAAGGGATGTGTCTTCACCATTTGACAGAGAGTATGTTCCTGAAGTTTTTGATAAATTATGTTTTTGTAAACTAAATCATTTCTTCATTTCTTTTATCCCTCAATTAAGAGCAGGGAATTTTTATTTAAAGTATTTTTAATAAAATCAAGAGAAAATAAATACTTTAAAAAACCTTAAAAGGCCTTTGAAGTAATCCATCTGTGAGATCTCTTGGCAAGCAATAATTTGAAGAGTTTAAGAATGAACTCCTCAGACATGTTAGACCTCTGTGTTCAACACTGAGCTGTTAAATGGATATTAGAAAAATAAGTTTTCCAATAGATTTCAAATTTTCCAAAAACTAGAAATTCTTATGACCCTCAAAAGTTGCTAAAGAACCTAACCCTGAAACCTCTACATTTTCAGCCTTGGAAGTCTTTCCAAACTAAAAATTAAGAATTTATTACTTTAAAATTTAAAAAAATTTTTCATTTCTGGCTGTGCCTCCTGTCTTACAGGATCCTAATTCTCCAACCAGAGGTTGAATTTGGGCCATAGCAGTGAAAGTGCTGAGACCAAACCATTGGACCACCAGGGAATTAGGGCTAGAGTACTTAGACTCTTAAGAATTATGGAAAGAATTCTAAGATCTTTTTTAATGTATCAGCCCAATCAGTACCATGAAACACCGTGAACTCCAAGTCACTAGGCTGGATTTGCCACCTAAGTTGATCTCATGCTGTGTGTGTGACCTTGCACAAATTACTGCACCTCACAGACTAGAGAGCTCGTAAAAGGATTAAACTGAAGAAATGTAAGTGAGTAAGAATGATAGCAGCCAGCACTTATCAAAGCACTGAACTACGTGTTGGGCTGTGTTAGAAGCACAGCATACACTGGCGATTACACGGGTTTACAAATACATTAACTCACTATGGCTGATTCATGCTGATGTGTGGCATAAACCAACACTATCCTGTAAAGCGATTATCCTTCAATTAAAAAGTAAATAAATTAAAAAATACATTAACTCATTAATCTTATTAAAACTTCAGTTCTGTCATTGTTTAGCTGCGTAGCTGTGGGGAAGTTTCATAATCTTCATTAAAAACCCTATGAGGTAAGTGCTTTTCTTTTCATTTTACAGACAAATAAAAGCATAGTACAATGGGATCAATCATGTTTACCAATAGGGCTTTAATGAAAATTAAAGTAACTTGTCCTTTGGACAAACTATAGGACTCAAACCTAGGCTTAGATCTAAGATATTAACCACTATATTATGTTTCTTGCAAGTTGTATGTATGTCAAATTAAAAAATGAATTAGAAATAGTTTGTTGTACTTCAATAGTTCCCTAGTATACAAACTTCAAAATATCTGCCCTGAATGGGTGCACTGCAGGACAGTTGCAAATTCAGTAATTCTAGTACCAAAATCTTAATACTAATATTTTAAAAAATATTCCAAAACCACAAGGCTCCTCCTCAACCTTCCTAGGTAAAAACTTTGTTTACCGTTTGTCTTTCCCAACATGAATGAAAGTGTTTTAGAGGGAATTTTGTTCAGTGCTATATCCTGAGTTCTTGAATAGTACCCAGCATATAGTTGACACTCAAAAATTTCTTGATGAATGAACAAATGGCAGTGTGAAGGACAGGAGAAAAGAAATATAGGATCAAGGATGGGGACTTCTCAAAACAAAAAAATAATAAATGGCATATTCAAAGCATGTTAATATAGACGCCCAACAGGGAACTAAAGATTAAATGACTCAAAAGCTGGTGCAGAGCAAGTTACCGAGGGGTGCCAAAAACCCTATTTTCCTTCTACTGCCCCCCAGATAGGCAATGCAGTATATTATACCACATTATTTCTCATTCACGTATTACGATGCTAAGTACTTACCGATACAATGCTGCATAATATCGATCTGATATCGTCTGCTGAGAATTCATGACTTGGAATAGTAACATTAAAGCCTGCACACTGGTATTAAAATTCACAGCATGAAGCACTTTGAACAGCGTGTCAACCTGCTCCCTCACTTTGTCATCACCAGTCTGGGCATAGGGGTATGCCCTATTCACTCCTGTTAAAAGGGCACTGAGCATTTTTGATTCAATATCTTTTTTCTTGATGCAAGTCCGAAAAAAACAAAAATAAAGAGTTATTAATTTGTTAGCTAGTTCACTTTCTTCATGAGAGAGGACCATTTGATTTAAAAAGCAAATTGCATAATACTGGGCTTTGGCGCTGATATTTGAGCGGAATAGCAGTCTCTCTACTTCACCACACACAACTCCTTTCATGTTGGGATGTTTACAAAGCAGTGTCTCCAACAGATGGGAGGCTTTGGTGGCTATTCTGTTCTGAGGATCTCCCAGTTTATTTACCACCTGCACAAGAAAGGCCTTTTCTTCCTCAGGTTTGTTACAAAGAAGCTCATGAGCCACCATGAGAGCTCGAGTTTTGGTGGTTACTAATGAATCATGACTTAAAGTTTCTAAGACTTGCACAAATTCAGCCACTAAATGCTTCAGCTGGTGTTCAAAATACCATACTATGAGTCTTCTGTCTCTGGAGTCCCTGTTGCCACTGGACAACTGCTCTAGTTTGTTGAAAGGATGCTGGCTGAAAACCCGTAGCTTTCGATTATCTGGCAAAAGGTCTGTAATAAGTAACTCTTTGAAAGTATCCAAAGCCATGAGGCACTGCTGTTTGCTGCCCTTCTTTTTAACAAGGTTCACGAGAGTTTCCACAAACTGGAGTGTGTGAATAGCATCATCCTGAATAAGAAGAATCATGGCTGCCATCCTGTCACCTAGAGTCCCTGATGATACAATCGCCTTCATCCAGGTAGAAGAGGCTCCCTTTTGGTTATTCGTCTTATTTTTGAATAAATTGATTTCATGTTCATACAGCTTCTGAGCCAAGGCTTTGTACTTAGACACAACATCCCGAGGCTGGGGTTCCAAACAATATTCATCGCTATACTCCAGATCATACCATTTGCCGCCAGACTTAAGTAACAATGTCTGTCTCTCAAAAAATTCAAAGATGTCCTGTTGCTTATCTTTCTTTGTTTTTGTTATGGCACTGTTGTTCTCATCAGAGTGCTGTTCTGGCCTCTTCTTATTTTTCACCTTACTTTCACTTTCTGCTGTCTTTTGCTTTTTACTATCTACTTTAGAAACTCTTGCTTCCTTCTTGCTGGACTCTTCTTTTTTAGCTGGTTGATCTTCTTCAATTAGGAAAGCTTTTGCGTACTTGGCCAAACTAAGATTCTGAATAAATGCTTCCAATTCACCTTGCTGAAGATCATCAACTGCTCCTTTTTTGCCTCCATCCACAACTTCCTCATTCTCATCCAAAGCAGCCAACATAAGATAATCTTGCTGCATAGAAACACATGAAAAGTTAAAAATAAATTACAAATCTAACAGTTTAATAAAAACTTCAAAATTTAATGATACTTATATTGCTGAAATCAATTATCCAAGAAACTGAGTTATCATAGTATTGCCTGGGCTCCCTTTCACACTCAAAGTACTTGATAAAACAAAGATTTAAATGCAAAGGGAATTCTCTGGCAGTCCAGTGGTTAGGACTCTGCGCTTTCACTGCCTTGGGCCAAGGTTCAAACCCTGGTCAGGGAACTATGACCCTGCAGGTCAAGTGGCATGGCCAAAAAAAAAAAAAAAAAAAATTTAAATGTGAAAAACAAAACCATAGAGTAACAGGAGAAAGCACAACATAAGAGAAGAAGAAGAAGAAGAAGAAAAACCAGGGTAGGGAAAAATTCTAAATATGACATAAAACTCAGGTCCCATATGGAAAAGAATGGATAAATTTACCATTCTCTCATACACACAAAACATATACAAAAATCAGAAGACAGATAAGTTGGAAAAAAACAGTAACTGGAAACACCTATCAAAGTAATCTGGCTTAATATTTAATATAAAAGTTCCTATGCATCAGTTAAGTGACAATCCAACAGAAAGATGTGCAAGTATATAAACAAATGGTTCACAGAAAAAAGAGGTTCTTTAAAAATATGAAAAGATACTTAACCTCACTCACATTTAAAGAAGTCCAAATTAAAATCACAATGATATATCCATTTTTAAACATGTCAGACAAGCATAGATGATATTAACACAGGTGGTGCTGGGGAGCGGGTGAAGGAAAAAAAGCACTTTCCCATATGGTTGATGGAAGTTCTTTAAGGAAAGCAATTTGCCAACTTCAATCAAAATACCTGACATACATCCTTTGACTCAGCAGTTTCGTTTCTATAAATTTAGGTGTATATACATCCACTTACTAATGTGGGGAAAGATATACATATTCAAGGCTATTTACTGAAGCATTATTTAAAATAGCAAAAGACTGACAAATATCCGCAATAAATGGCTGGTTAGATAAATTAAGATGACGACTTATGCTGACATAAAACCAATGACAGAACTTTATATACTGATATGGAAGCATCTCTGAAACAGTGAGAAAAAGATCTAAAATAGTATAGATATACTATACCTTTTGTGTAAAAAATAACAAATACAGGCGTGTGTGTATTTGTTTGAAAGATATAAAAGACACTAAAATGATTGCTTCCTGAAGGGGAAACTGCATGGCTGGAGATTAAAGTGGGAAAGACGACCTTTCATTATGCACTTCCTCCTTTAAAATGCAACCCAAGTACAGACCAAACTGTCAGTCTGCTCAGGGAAACTGTGTTTCTCCTGCCTCTAATCGCTGACCCCACTCCGCCCCCTCCCACACTGCCCAGAAAGTCTACCCTTAAAACAATTAATACAAAGCCAAACTGTCACATATTTGCTCCAAATCTTCTAAAGGTTTCCCATAAAATGAAAGCCTAAGTCCACCCTGTTATGTCTCTGATCTCATTTCTTACCGCTCTTCTCTCACCTCACTTGACCTCAGCTGCACTATTTTACTGTTCCCGGGACAACAAAACCTCAACAAAACCCGGGCTCACTCCTTTCTTCCCTCCCGTTTTCTGCTCAAACACCTCAGCGCTGGATTCCCCAATCACCTAGTTTAAAACTGTAACGCCCTTTCCCACTCATTATCCTCCCTCGTTTTAGCTTTCGTCATAGCTCTAATCACCGTTTGATATACAGTGTATTCCAAAGTTTGTTTACCGTTTCATTAATATGTAAATTCCAAGAGGGCAGAAAGATTCTCCAGCGTAAAGTGAGCAGATGTGTGTGCTTAAGTTAAAATTCTAACACCAGTGAGATCGCAAACACGGATGTCAAGAGGTCGGAACGACAACAAACAGTCCTCTCCGACCTGATGGAGTGCCATTTATATACAGCGTCAATAAAAAGAGAAGATCACCTATATTTTAAGAAAAGACACGGCAAAAAAAAAAGTTCAATTCTAAACATTTTTCTTGCAATATTACGGGAAAGAAGTGCAGGAAACACGCAGAGTACATTTAAAAGCTGGAGTCTTTGAGTCCGCGACACCTCCCGCTCCGCAGCTCGGGGGCTGCTTGGCCACTTGACCCACCACTCGCGGGGCAACTCCACTCGCGACCCCGCCACGCGCCTGTCTCCTTTCTTCGGAAGCCCGAGGCCATTACCTTGGTGCCTCCGAGCCGCAACACTTCCTGAAGGGAGAACGCATCCTCGGTTTCATCGTTATCATCCTCTTCGTCTTCGTCCGGATCTTCTAGCCCGTTCTCCGGGCCCCAGGGCCGCTTGGCATAGAACTCCAAAGGTTTCTCAGCTGCCGCCATAGCTAGCGAAACACGCGCACAAGGCCCGTAGCTTTCTTCCGCTAGGCCGAGCGACGTACTTCCTGTAGGGGGTGTGGCCCTCACAGGAAACAGACGCAATCCCCATTTCCGGGCGGCGCTTCACTGCAGGCGAAGTTGGGCATGAACTTCTTGGCGGCAGCCGGCGCTAGGCGGCTGTGCGCAATGCGCGCAGGTAAGAGATTGCGGTGCTCAAACCCTTGTTGCCTTGGAAACCGCCCGGTGCGCCTTCCTCCGTGGAGAGGACTCTGGGGCGCTCTGGGCTGCAGACTGGAGTCCAGCCTTAGACGTGGAATGGCTGTGTGGTCTTGGGCCGATTGCGGCCCGACTCCGCTTTCCTGGCTTTGGCTAAGTGAAAGGTTGACGAAGCCGCCTTGAAATCACTCAGGCTGCTGTGTCAACAAGATTTCTAATGAGTTCCGTTTAATTTTTTTTTTTTTTTTTGCAGTCTTTCCTTATCTTTGGAGAGGAAAGTACTTCAGCTCTGGGAATGAGCCTGCAGAAAACAACTCTGTGACCCCCATGCTGAGGCATCTTATATACAAAATCAAGTCTACTGGTCCCATCACTGTGGCCGAGTACATGAAGGAGGTCTTGACAAACCCAGCCAAGGTATGGGTCGGGGCACCAGGGGACCAGGCCCACTCGAGCAACGCTGTCAGGTGTGAGCCAGGAGGATGTGCGCAGAGGAGCCCGAGGGCCCACAGCCCTGGCAGGAGCCTTCCAGGGCAAGAGTCAGGCTTGAAGACCTTTAGTTCAGTTCAGTCAGTCAGTCGTGTCCGACTCTTTGAGACCTCATGGGCTGCAGCACGCCAGGTTTCCCTGTCCATCATCAACTCCTGGAGCTTGCTCACGCTCATGTCCATCGAGTTGATGATGCCATCCAACCATCTCATCCTCTGTCGTCCCGTTCTCCTCCTGCCTTCAGTCTTTCCCAGCATCAGGGTCTTTTCCAATGAGTCAGTTCTTTGCATCAGCTGACCAAAGTATTGAAGACCTTGGGACAGATAAATAAATCTGTCAGTTGGTCAGGGCTGGGTCAAGTCAGGCAGTGGCATTAAAGAGAGGACACTTCCAAAGATGTTAAGGAGACAATGTAACCAATTGGTTTTATGAGATGGAGGAAGGATGACTTCCCTACCTAGGTTTATGGTAGTTGTTGGAGTTACTTTTCAGGAAGAAGAGAATACAGGAGGAGGAAGTGGTAGGACAGAGTTGAGTTCAGTGGATGAATTTGAAGTGTTTGTGGGACTCAGGTGGCATGTCCTGTAGGCAACAGGAAATATGAATTTGGTTCTTGGAAAGACGTGTTGCGAAGGCATCAGCAGGCATTGGAAACATATTCCATTGAGATTGGGAGGTCTGGCCCTTTACGTTATAGCATTAGGCATTGTCACAGCTTTCTGACTTTCATTTCCTTTCTACTGTACAAAGCCACTTGGTGAAAGCCTGTGGTTGTTTGATTTTACAGTGTTTCACTTTTTGTTGGGTTGAATTATGAGATCTGTGGAATCCTGGGGTTCGTTTGGCCTTTTGCTTTTGGATATAGTGGAATGACTCAGGGTCCAGAGGTTTAGTAAAAGAAAGGATCCTTTAATGCCTGTATGCAGTGCTACAGTGTACCAAAAGTTCAGGTAAGGAGAAACTTTAAAACACATTTACCTGGGTTAGAGTTGAGATCACTTCATTTATCCATTTGTTGAGGCGCCAACTATGCCGCTCACTGTTTCAACCTCTGGAAATACTGCAGTGGACAGTGGACCCCTGCACTTATGTTCTGGTGAGAAAATTGAACCATAAACAAGGAAGCACATAATTGCCCAAGATCATTGTGGATTGTTTTAACTACTTCTGAGGGTGAAAAAGACAAAACCCAGATTGATGAGGATTGAAAGCAAATAGTGTGGTAGGAATAGGGGTTGTGGAAGTTCCTTAGTTATGTTTTTCTACCAGTTCTGCAAAATGATTGTTACTTTGTAAAATCTAGGTAAAGACGCTATTTATTTTGCTTATTTATAAGAGAGAACTTTCTCATGAAATACTTGTTTTTCTAGTTGTATACATTATACAAGATTTTGGAGGGGTGTTTTAAAAAGCTTATTTGAAAATTAATATGTTTTCTCCCATTTTTTTCTTCTTATGTAGGGCTATTACATGAACCGTGACATGCTAGGAGAAGAAGGAGATTTCATTACTTCACCTGAAATAAGTCAGATGTTTGGGGAGGTAATATTCAATGTAAACTATAGAAGAAACTAATTATTACAAACATTTGAGAGAAAATCAAGTAGTAGTATTCTACAGTAGTGTTTTATAAGTTTTGTTTTTTTGTGATTCATGAAGTTTTAACTTTTTAGTGGTTTATATATGGAAAGAATAGAGAATAATAGAGGTAAGTAGAGGACATTTAAAAGGTTTATACTTCATGTAGAAAAGGAAATGTAGAGATATGAGGAACAAAAGGAAAGAGAAAGAAAAGAGATAGAAGGTGAGGCACTGGAAAAGAGGAGAACCAGATAAAAACTGAGAATGGAAGGCTGGAGAGAGACAACAGGTGAGGTGTAAAAGGAGGCTGGGAGTACGCAAGAAGGAAGAGAGAAAAGATTTAAAAAAACAATGAGGAATCAGTGGAATCAAGATGTGCGCTAAAGCCCCTATTTCTTATTTAGCTGTATTTATAGTAGAAGTCTCCCTTTAAGAAACTTTGAATTCTTTTCAGGAATTCTAGTTCGTTTATTTCCTTATATAATCTTTGATCAATTTAGAAATAAGAACTAGTACACAAAAGGAAGAAGAATCTAGGCATTAAAAAATTTTAACTATCACTTAAAGCCATGTAATTATTGAAATTACATGAATATGAAGAAATGGCTTAATCATATTTCATATGTCTGTTCGCTTTCAAATACTGGTACCTTTCAGTATGTGTCATGAGACCTTTTATAATGGAGGCTGCCTTTTAACTAGGTGTTTTCTTCTGAGACTAAGCATCATAAGTGATGTGTGTTGTACTGTGAAGTTGCTATGTGTGTATACATATATGAACTTGTTGAATAACATGTGTAGTTGTTTGCAAACATTTTGTTTTCTGGTATAAAGTCTGTTTACATAGTTTTATATCCTGGTATCCTTTTATGCTTTATAATGCTCAGATGTAGTTCTTTCCTTGTCACAGCTCCTAGGGATATGGTTCATCAGTGAATGGATAGCCGCTGGAAAAAATGCAGCTTTCCAACTGGTGGAACTAGGCCCAGGCAAGGGAACCCTCTTGGGAGATATTTTGAGGGTAAGTAATAAAGTCTCATGTACCTGAATCTTATTATCAGTTTTTAAAATTTAGTTTTATTTATTTTTCATGTACTGAGTATTCACTGCTGCGTGGGCTTTCTCTAGTTATGGCAAATGGGGGCTACTGTCTAGTTGTGGTGTGAGGCCTTCTCATTGCAGTGGCTTCTCTTGTTGCAGAGCACAAGCTCTAGGGTGCATGGGCTTCAGTATTTTGCGGAGCGCAGGCTCTGGAGTGCAGGCTGAGTAGTTGTGGCTCAGGGGCTAAGTTGCCCCACAGCATGTGGAATCTTCCTGGACCGGGGGTCGAACCTATGTCCCCTTCATTGGCAGGTGGATTCTTAACCATTGGACCACCAAGAAAGTCCAGAATCTTGTTACTTTTAACTGAGTTTGAAAACTTTGTTGATTTCCTTGGCTTTCAGCCTTACTTCCTCCTCTCATATTTCTCAGCTAAAATATAATATCAAAGTAACATAATGAATCATTACTTATTATTGTCTGTTTGTAATCTTAAAAAGTGGGGGCTTGGGGAGAATGTGAGTTAAAAAGTATAAGACATTTAGAAGACATTATGAAAGAATGTATTCATCTTTTGAGTAGGGAGTTTTTAAAATTGATGTAAAAAAGCAGAAGCCACAAAGAAAAAGGTTATTTCCATTATGTTAAAATTAAGAACTTTTTTGTTCTTTAAAAAAACTAGGACCTTTTTGTTCTTCAAAGATACCATAAAGTTACAAGACAAAGCACAAAGTGGGAGGAGTTATTTGCAACACATACAACTAACAAAGAACTGACAGAATACATAAAAAACTCCTTTAAATCCATAAGAAAGTGACAGAGAACTCAACAGAAAAGTCAAGCCAAAGATGTAAACAGGCCTGTCATAGAAGAGGAAATCCATATGGTCAACAAACACAAAAAGATGCTCAGACTCATTGGTAGTCAGGGAAATGAAAGTTAAAATCACAGTGAGAAACCATTCTACTCAAAACCAGAAAGACTTGGTGAGGATGAGGAGCAAGGGGACTCTCACATACTGCTTATAAATATAATTTGGTATAACTCCTGTGACTAGCTACTGGACATTATCTGTTAACACCAAAGTTACTTATATTGTGTGACCCAAAATAAAAAAAAAACCAATTTCAAGAAATTAAAATTTCCTGATGTTATGTAATTTCTGCTTGAAATTAGAAATTAAAGTTTTTTTTAAAATTTACAATTTTCTGATAAAGAATCATCATTATATTGTATGGCTCGGGGTGGGGGGAAAGACCTACTGACTTACGTTTTCAGGGCTCAATTTTGTATCTTTTTAAATTGAAAAAGTCATTTGAATATAAAATAATAAAATTCTCAAACAATATTTTGTCTCAAGCACCTTAAAAATTAAGCCCACAGGTTTTTTTTCTTGAACTTCTTTTATTGAAGTATAGTTGATTTACAGTGTTTCAGGTTATAACAAAGTGATTATATATATTTATTTTCAGATTATGTTTAATTATAGGTTATTATAAGATACTAAATATAGTTCCTTGTTGTTCATCTGTTTTATGGTCCTTGTTGGTCCTTGTTCGTCTGTTTTATATATATGGTAGTGTGTATGTGTTAATACCAAATACTTAATCCTTGCCTCCCTATAATCCAACTGCTATGTTTGTTTTTTGGAAAGAAAATGTTTGGCTTTATCAATTCTCCTGCCTACGCATCTTCAATAGCTACCCTCTTACAATACAAGATGTTCACAACCATTTGCTGTACCTTAAACTCTGCTCCAAACTATGTGCACCAAACTATACCCACAGGTCTTAAAAATGTCTTGAAGATGCTTCCCTATTTCAAGTTCTAAGAACTCTGAAATAGCCAAAGAGTATAAAGAAGATAGCCAAAGGCATAATTACAGATGTTTTATTTTTGATCAAATTTCTGAAGGATTTTTCTCTTCAGTTTAGTCGCTCAGTTGTGTCCGACTCTTTGCAACCCCATGAACCGCGGCACGCCAGGCCTCCCTGTCCATCACCAACTCCTGGAGTCCACCCAAACCCATGTTCATTGAGTCGGTGATGCCATCCAGCCATGTCATCCTCTGTCGTCCCCTTCTCCTCCTGCCCTCAATCCTTCCCAGCATCAGGGTCTTTTCAAATGAGTCAGCTCTTTCCATCAGGTGGCCAAAGTATTAGAGTTTCAGCTTCAACATCAGTCCTTCCAATGAACACCCAGGACTGATTTCCTTTAGGATGGACTGGTTGGATCTCCTTGCAGTCCAAGGGACACTCTAGAGTATTCTCTAACACCACAGTTCAAAAGCATCAATTCTTTAGCGCTCAGCTTTCTTTATAGTCCAACTCTCACATTTTTCTCTTAGGAAGAAGTTTTCCATATGTAGTTTCATCTCAAAACTGAATTTGAAAAAGTCGTTTTGTCCTTTATCAGTCTGTACGTGCATATACAGATCTCAAAAGTAGGATGCATATCACCAGTGAATATTAAATTCAAGTGAAAAAAATTGATGTACTTATGTAGTTAGCATTGAATATTTTACATTAATGTATATTGATAAAACATTAGTATATTTGTTTTTTTTCTCCTTATGTTTACAATGGCAAAAAATAAAAAGTATGTCTAGCTGAGGAAAAATTGAAATGGAAAGAATCTCAAAGTTAAACTGTGAAGTTATTAGTGCTGTTCAAATCTGATTTCTTGTGGATACAGTCAGATCACCTCGGGTAAGATTGTTTTGTAGACAGGGCAGCTTTTTAAAATCAAGCCTAATTCTCTGTCCATGAACATGCTATGTGGCACCAGGTGTGATATGCAATATCCAGGTCTTACAAGTAATAAATCTCCATTTTTTCAAAGTTAAAATCAAGGCTATATAAATTCTATTTCCTTGGTCTTTTTTTAGACTCCCTAATCTGAATCATTGTTTTTATTGAATGCTAAAGCTTTTATTTTCATTTGTTAGTCATAATTCTAATTTTTATCAGTAGGAAAGCAAATGGTACTGTAGACTGTTCATTTCTTATATAGACTATGTTTAATAACTCCAATAGGTTTTGGTTCTTATAGACTGCTGGAGAGTGACCTGTGTGAAGAAGAAATTTCTCTGAAACCAGTTATTACTTTTACTGTGATACTGACAAATTATTGAAATAAATGACTAGAAAACCTAAAATCTATTCAACAGCCTGTATTTTGCCAATTTCTTCTTTTTGTATTTAGGTATTTAGTCAGCTTGGGTCTTTGCTGAAAAACTGTGACATTTCACTACATCTGGTAGAGGTGAGCCAGAAATTAAGTGAGATTCAAGCATTAACGTTGACTGAAGAGAAGGTCCCATTAGAGCGACATGCTGAATCCCCAGTATATATGAAAGGTGTCACTAAATCTGGAATTCCAGTTTCCTGGTACCGAGATCTGCAAGATGTTCCAAAAGGTAATTATTTTACGTTGATTAATGAAAGAATTTTGATCATAGCTATCACAGTGATATGTGAGCACAACCTTGTTCTGCAATATAGCAGATTGAGTTAGTGCTGCCAATTCCCTTACTTATAGAGATTAACAGACATTTTTTTCTGGAGAAGAGCATTGTGTTAGAAAATAAAATCACCTAACATTGAGGAACAGTGAATTTCATGCAGTGTTGCAAAAACGAGACAAAACCAAAATAGGAATCTCTGTTGTATGTTTCAGTTTTTCCCTACCCTTAAGATAGTACTGTTGATGAAGCAGCCCAAGGCAGTGGGGCTGAAGGAAGCAATGTTAGGAGATGACTTTACTTTTTTTGTTAAAAATTATTTATTTATTTGGCCACACTGGGTCTTAGTTGTGGCTCGTGGGAACTTCCATCTTCGTTGCAGCATGTGGAATCTGTTATTAATAGTTACAGCATATGGGATCTAGTTCCCTAACCAGGGATTGACCCAGGCACCCTGCATTGGGAGCATGGAGTCTTAGCCACTGGACCACCAGGAAGTCCCATAGAGGAGTTTAATATTGTAGTCTTTGGATTATCCTTACTCGTAAAGGGTGGTGGAGAAATCCCTGTATTCCTCAAGAATATTATATTGACGAGTCCCAGGTCAAACCTAAACTGGTAGCCTGACCCTGGCCAAGGTGCCACAGCCATTCCTGGCCTTCACCATCTCATTTGATTTTAGGAAATTCCAATCCTCTTCTAGCTAACAGATTTGAGTTCTGATTTATTTCACTCCTAGTGATGAGTTAAAGATTAAACTGATAGTTGGGGTCCTCTGTGTGGAAAATGAGAATAGTAATAGTTGCTTCTGTAAAGGTTCTGCACAGTAGGTTTCCTGTGAAGAGGTGGATGATTCTGTGAAAGTGGTAACTACGCAAGCATCACAACTTCCAGTGTGAAGAACTATGCATTTTCTTTTTGCTAATGTCCAGAAGAACCAGTTTATTGCCTTGAAAATGCTGAAGTGTTAATTTTTCTCTTCTGTTTTTGCATAGAGTACAGCTTTTATCTCGCACATGAATTTTTCGATGTTCTTCCTGTGCATAAGTTTCAGGTACTGATGGGAAAGAAGTCACATTTATAATTGAATAACAAAGGGCCTTTTGTTGTAAGAATAAACATTTATGGTGTTTAATTGTTACTGTTTGAAGCTATATTTGGAAGTTTGATGAATATAAATAATTGAAAAGCATAAGTGAAATATTAAGGATTCTTAATTCTCTTAGGATAATTATTAAGAATTCTTAGTTCTTCTGGGATAAAGATGTATGGGAATATAAGATGGTAGGTGACTATAGTACAATGAAGGATTATTTTTTTAGGAAATATTATTAAATTCTAAAAATTAAAATTTTTCTTCATTCTTTCTGTGAGGAGATTTAAGATTTGGTAGCAGTGCATGTATACTGGCAATTTCTAGGGCTAACAGTATATATTAATATTATTATGTAGTAGTTTGTTGGCAAAGCTTCTGATTAGTCCTCCTAAATCTGTTTTCCGTTTTGGGGCACTTAGCATGTTGCTTACTTTCTCCTCTGTTTCTTATCTGAACAACATTAATAGTTTGTATCTGTCAGTCTACTCATATGATTCAAAGGAAATGAAGTAATGCCTTTAAATAATTTCAAGTGGTAAAGTGTTCTGTAAATGTTATTTATCTAGCTTACATATGATAACAGGAGAACATTTGCTATTGTGATAAAGGCAGTTTTGAGAACAGACTTGCAGAAATTTGTTTTTTTGTTATTTGTGTTTAGAAAACACCACACGGATGGCGAGAAGTACTTGTTGACATTGATCCACAGGTTTCTGATAAGCTGAGATTTGTTTTGGCGCCATGTGCCACCCCAGCAGAAGCGTTCATACAAGTAGGAATGTTTTTTTTTTCATAACTTTATTGCCAACCCAATCTTCAGTCTTATTTTCTGAGTTCCTATTTTAGAGTTCCTTGTAACATGAGAAGAGCTTTTTATGGATAGTGGAAATGCATAGGATCTGTCAGAATGGGTTCAAGTCATTCCTTGGCTGTGTGGGCTTCATGTAATAAGAATTTAAGTGCTTACTCAGCAAGTTCTAGATCTGTCTGTTTCCCGAAGTTCTCTATCAAATGGTGACGATATTGTCTACTTGACAGGAAGTTCTGTGTCTGTGAAAACAGTGTTGTACAGTGTATAGTAAAGTAACAGTATTTATTAAATACTTTGTATTACTCTATTTTCTCATTCAATTCTCAAAACTATCCTTAGGTCAGTTTTATTATCACTCTCTTTGGGCTACTGTTGGAGCATGCATTTTTTCTCAAATCTAAATTTGGGTGAAAGAGAGAAAAAAGGCATGCTTCAACAGTATGGCACATGATTCTAGTCTGATTTTAGTCTGCCAAATGGCGGATGTATTGCTGCACTCTGTTGTCCTCAAGGAATAATCTCAAGAGGCTACGGATCTTAGGTTTGGGTTTAATGATTCAAAAATCCTTTACTTCTCAGGCACGTTTGGGCTTTAGATTGCCTGTTTTATCCCACTCCCCTCCCCTTTTTTGAGCTGAGAAAAAAAAAGATTTCTACTTTCTAGACCATCACTAAGGATTTCTGCTTCAGAAGTTATTGATTTTGCAAGCTTTTAAACATAAACCTGTGAATTAAGTTTTCTTTGCAAAGCATAAATTTAAAATATCAGCCTAAGTTTTTGTGAAAATTTCTATTTTTTCATATTCTGGCTACTAATTTTACCTGAGTGAGAATCAAATTCATAAAGCTTCCAGAAGCTAACCCTCTGAGAGTTGATTGTTTTTAGTTCTTCATTTGAACAGTGTACACTTAGGAGAGAGGGGGTGATGACTTTTCCCTCTCATTTGGATGGAGCAAATGGGAATGGAAATCTGTTGTCCTGAAGAGCAAGCAGTGTAGGATGTAAAGAATGCCAGCATGGAACGCTGAGGCCTGTCAGCTTGTGCTTGAAGTGACTGGTTCCATGGTTTATGTAGTCTCACCACATAATTTATCAAATAGCACTGGGGGCTTAGTTGGTAAAGGCAACTAAGTTGGGATTCCCTGGCGGCTCAGTTGGTAAACAATCTGCCTGCAATGTAGGAGACCTGGGTTTGATCCCTGGGTGGGAAAGATCCCCTGGAGAAGGGAATGGCAACCCACTCCAGTATTCTTGCCTGGAGAATTCCAGGGACGGAGGAGCCTGGTGGGCTCCAGTCTGTGGGGTCACAAAGAGTCCGACACGACTGAGTGACTAACACACATTGGGGGCTTAGTGGTTTCTTATTTCATTTAATCCTCACAGTAAGCCTAGAATATGTACTGAGGAACTAGACTGTGAAAGGCGAAGTAACTTGTCTCTAGTAAGCAGTGGATGAGCTGAGACTCACAGGCTGAGTCTGCCTGACTCTATACCTCTTAGACCTGTGCTATTATAGGCAGACTTCAAGCCAAGTCAGTATCTCACTTATAATAGGTGTCTGTTGTTTAGTCACTAAGTCATGTCTGACTGTTTGCGACCCCATGAACTGCAGCACGCCAAGCTTCCCTGTCTTTCACCATTTCCCAGAGTTTGCTCAGATTTATGTCCATTGAGTTGGTGATGCCATCTAACCATCTCATCCTCTGCCACCTCAGGGTCTTTTCTAATAGAGGGAGCAAAAGTTAATGTATATTTGCATAATGAAGAAAAAATTTTGTTCAGTAACAGGAATTAGTAAAATTTAATATATACTAATCCAGTTGGCAAGTAATATTATTTACTGTTCATATACTTTCTAAGCTAATATGTACTTCTTGAAGATCCTTAATAGTTTAATATCTTGGGAAATAAGGGCTTCAGGTACATTGACAGTGGTTTATAAGCTGGTATTAACTAGATTTAGGGTGTATCAGTGGGGTACCTTTTGCCCCCAAAGAAGGCAGATATACTTAATAGGATCTGTTTTGTTATACTGGATTTATTTCATTTGTTCTACCAGCACAAGTTTTTAGTATCCCTTATGTGCCAGGCACTGTTCCAGGCAGACAAAAATACCTTTCCCATGGTTTCAGCCCAGTGGAATATATTTATATGAATTATGATATAGAAGTAAAATCACCATAAATAAAATGATAATGTACTTAGCCATCTGGAGGTTTGGGAGGGCTTATGGCTTTTTATAAAAGGCATCAAAATAAAATGTGTTTGTAAACTGAGTGGATGGCATCAGAGAACCAAGGAGTTCTATATAATAAAAAGGGTGTCATGTGAAAAGTTGAGTGTAGACAACATATTCATATTGAGAAGCAATTTGTTTTTATTATAACTTAGAAATGCTTATTGTAGGAAAACCCTAAGGAAACAAGTTTTTTGAATGATGTATTTTAACTATTCCCTTACTAGAATGATGAAACAAGGGATCATGTGGAAGTGTGTCCTGAGGCTGGTGTTGTTATTCAGGAACTTTCTGAACGCATTTCACTGACTGGAGGTGCTGCCCTGATCGCGGATTATGGTCATGACGGGACGAAGACAGACACTTTCAGAGTATGTATAATTCAGTCACATGATTTATCAGAATTTAACTGGTACAGTTTACTTAGTTGTCATATGTTAGGGTTGAAGTTTATTGAAGGTATTTATCTTATTTTGGTTTCTGCAGTGTCTGTCTTTGCTGCATTACATTTTATAATTAATCTATGTTGTTATAATTACCCTTAACCCAGTATTTAACTGTCCACCTTTCCTGTGAACAGGGTCTAGATTGTCTACATTGTTCCTTAAGTTGCAGAACCTAGGTTTGCATAGATTCTAGTAAACATCTGAATAATTCAAGTGGAAAGATTTTCTTAAAAGTTCTTAAAAATTTCTCCTCCCTTCAGTAAAAGAAAAGTTTAACTTTATTTTTTAGAGAAAAACCAGGAGAGTTTTTTTTTTTAAACACTGTTTCTCTAGATTTACCTCCAGGATTCTGATTTGCTAGGCCTGGGAAGAGTCCAGTCATGTGTTCTCGGGTGATTACGATGCATATAGCTGATGGATACACTTTGTAAAACACCGTCTAGGTTCTGTTAACCTGAGTTCATCTGGAGAATTATCTCTTCATCACCATGAACATCAGTGAAAATTTTCAACAGATGTCAAAGGCAGCATGTTCAGGCACTGTAGCATAGTACTTCATAGTGGATTTTCCACATAATATCTTGTTTGAAGAAAGGGTGCTATGTTGTAAGAGTTTGTAAACCCTTGATAGGCCATATGTTCCTTTTTAACAGTTGTTATGTAAAGTGAACTACATGGTAGCATTTCTTTAATCTTTATAATGATAACCATAAAAGTACAAAAACTCATCATTTAAAAATTACGTTCAAGGGGTTTTGTGGCCACAGACTTCATGATGTCCTAACTGCCCCGGGAACAGCAGACCTAACAGCTGACGTGGACTTCAGTTACTTGCGTAGAATGTCCCAGGGGAAAGTAGCTTCCCTGGGTCCAATAGAACAACAAACGTTTTTAAGAAATATGGGCATTGATGTCCGGCTGAAGGTAATGATTGATCTTATTTCACTATTACTAACTAGTTTAATTTCATAGTATTTCAGTACATATTGTAAATAGTGCGTTCACTTGGGCTCGGTGCTCTTACAGTCAGCCGTGGTGTTCTCAGCAGTGTAGGGTTCAGTGTAATCAGACCACTTGAGGGTAGAGCAGATTGGTAAGTTTCATGCATTTCTGTATGAGGTACATTTAAGACTTCCAAATAGTGTTAATGTTTGTTAAGGAAACTTAACTGCCTGTATGGGTATGAATTTTAGAACTGTCTTAAAGACATCTTTACCCTTCAGTGTAGATCAAACCACCTGGGAATGTTTGTTAAGCATACAAATCCATAGCTTTGGGTCACAGAAACCTATGTCTTTAATAAACAGGCCATGATTCTGAGGTAGAGGCTCAAAATCACATTTTTAAGCGCTGTTTTATTGAATAGCTAATAGTCATTGTATTACTACATATACCTAGGAATTGTTTCTTCTGGTTATTTTTACTAAGACATTTTTTCTTTTCAGATTCTTTTAGATAAAACAGAGGAGCCATCATTGAGGCAGCAGTTACTTCAGGGGTATAATATGTTAATGAATCCTATGAAGATGGGAGAAAGATTTAACTTTCTTGCCTTGGTACCTCATCAGAGACTTCATGGTAGAAATCATCAGACGAATGCACGTCAGTCAAAACCCTCTCCATCACCTGTAGCTGGGTTTGGTGAACTTGCTTGGCGGTGATATTTCAGTTTGGACTTTTCACCCCCAAGTTGGCCTAAGAAACTAGAATAAAAGGAACATGTTTTATATATCACAGGTAAAATTAGTATTAAAATATTTTATCTCTTCATAGCCAATAAAAGGAAACCACACAGTACCAGTGGAAGTTGATCTTTTAAGATTGTATTTGATTCTTGGTGGAAATGTGTGTTCTCAATTTAATGAAACAAATTATTGAGTATCCTCTAATTAATAAAACTGGTTGTTATAGTTTTAAAGTGTAAATATGAATACTGGTTGGTTTAACAACAACTGGAAACAACTGGCCATTCTCAGGGGGCTGATTAAATAGAACTGGTTGCTCCATGGCATGTGGAAATCTTCTGGACCAGGAATCAAACCCATGTCCCCTGCATTGGCAGGCAGATTCTTATCCACTGCGCCACCAGGGAAGTCCTGAAGTGAAAGAAAAGTGAAAGTTGTTCAGTTGTGTCTGACTTTGTGATCTCATGGACTGTATCCCTCCAGGCTTCTGTCCATGGAATTCTCCAGGCAGGAATACTGGAGTGGGTTTGCCTGTTCCCTTCTCCAGGGAATCTTCCCAACCCAGGGATCGAACCCAGGTCTCCTGCATTGCAGGCAGATTCTTTACTGTCTGTGCCACCAGCGAAGCCCAGGGAAGTCCGAGTATGATGTTAAATGGCCTTTATTATGTTGAGATAAGTTCCTTCTGTATCAGCTTTGTTGTTTTATCATGAATGAGTATTGAATATTGTTAAAAATACTTTTTTCTGTCTGTTGAGATGACCGTGTTGATTTTAATCCTTTTATTAATGTTGATCACACTGAATGATAATGAACTATCCTTGTGTTCCTTGAATACATCCCACTTGATCCTGGTGTATTGTTAGATTCAGTTTGCTGCTTTATGCAGATTTTTGTGTCTTTATTCATCAGAGATACTGGCTTGTAATTTTCTTTTGTAGTCTTTATCTGGTTTTGGTACAAGGGAAATGGTGGCCTTGTAGAATCAATCTGGAAGTGTTCCATTCTCCTCAGTTACTGAAATAGTTTGAGAATAGGTATTAGCTTTTCTTTATATGTTTAGAATTCCTCTGTGAAGTCTGGAGTTTTGGTTTGCTGGACTTTTTATTAATTGCAAGTTCAATTTCACCACCAATGATTGGTCTGTTCAGATTGTCTTGATTCAGTCTTGGTGGGGTAAGTTTCTAAAAATTTGTGCATTTCTTCTAGGTTGTCTGATTTGTTGGCATGTAACTATTCATGGTATTCTCTTATTTTTTTTTGGTATCTCTAGTATTATTTCTCCTCTTTCATTTATTCTGTTTGGGTCCTGTCTTCTCAATGAGCCTGGCTAAAGACCTATCAATTTTATCTTCAAAAAACAAGTGCTTGGTTCATTGATGTTTTCTATTGTTTTCTGGACTTTATATTTCCTCTCTTATTCCCTTCCATATGCTAAGTTTGGGCCTTGTTCTTTTTCTAATTCCTTTAGATGTTAGATTAGGTTGTTTACTTGAAATTTTTCTTTTTTCTTGAGGTAGGCCTTATATTTGCTATGAGCTCCCAATAATCACTGTGAAATTTGCCAGTCTGGTTTGAGGGGTGAGAAGAGACTTTCTTTTTTAATTTGTCCTCCTTTTTTGTATTTGAATTTTTTACAGTATGCTTCAGTGAATTTATAATTAAAAACAAAATGAGATTAAAAAATTTTAAAAGTCACAGTAAAACCAGTCAACCTGACATGTACTTAAAATATGAATGAGAGTAAATGCAGATTACTTAGGAGGAATAATTTTCTAAAATTAAGTTAATTCTCTCATTTTCAGATAACTGTCAAGATTTATTTCTGTAAGTTCCCATTCTTTTGGTTCGCAGAACTTTTTATTAATAGCAGACGTGGACTTTCTGAAGAATTATATTAATAGCCACACAAATTTGAGAGGTTAAAAGAAAAGAATGTTAGCTATATGTCTTCAATTTATAGCTTAACTATACTGGAAGTTCACTGGCAGAGTGTTGAATGAAAATGTCCATAGTTGGCTCTTCCCAGTTATTTAATAGTTTTCATGATTAAGGGGAAAGAGTTAGCCAGTGCTTCTTAAAACCTAGAAAAAAGTAAATTAACTTACTTAAGTCTTTGGCAGTTGCAATAGTTGAATATTTGATGGCAGTTTCTGAAAAACTTTTAATTATTCCAAACTTTCAAGAAATGAGACCTCGAGGTAATTACCTCAAATTTTGTATGAAATTGTAATAATGAGTTGTTTTTTATTTTAGTCAGATAAAAAAAAATCTGTGTTCTTAAATATAGCATTAGTTTCATTTACAAATACTATTTCCAAAACAGTTCTCTTACCAAAGCCTGGGAAAATAACACAACCAAATACAATTTTCTTTGGATACATCCTCTACTAGCTCAGGTTTTCACATGGAAAAGTACAGTGATATGGAAATAAATTTTATTATCAAACTTCTTTGAGGATATTTACAAAAAGTGGGATATAATTAAAAATGTACTAAACAGTGTCATTATAGACTTTGTATACATTATCAAATGTTTCTAACAATTATTTCTTATACAAACATGATGACTTCAAGACAAAAAAGGTTATGTAGGTTATACAGTAACTGGAGAAAATTACTCAATTCCAAATTATCTGACAGTGCCTTTACAATTTTTTCTAAGAAAACTTCTCAATAACAAAAACAAAGAGTGCAATAAATTTTATGGCTTGTAAAGTTTTATTATGTAAGTATAGCAAACAGCATTCCAGTTAATTTTCATCTTATGCAGTAAAACCACAATAGGGTGCGTAGTAACTCAGAAATTACTTCATTTGAGCACACTGATTGTATAAACAGACTTAGAGAAATTAGGGGAAGTTACCCCCATCACAGGGAAAATACATTTCCCAAAGGTTCTGCATAATTAATTTGCTTTTAGTTTTTAAAATTCCTGTATGAGAGTGAAATTCCTGTATGAGAATGAAATACTGAGAGACACTGGAGTGTCTTCTGGGAATATCTAACGGTAGGCAGTATAGCAGAAAGGTTAGCAGTAAGGACGACTCTGAAGACACACTGCCTGGATTCAAACCCACATCCTAACTGTGTGACCTTAGGCAGCTAGTTAATTTTCCTCTGCCTCACTGTCCTTATCTGTGAGACAAAGTTTGTAATGACTTACCCATGTCTACTGTGAGGGAAAAACATGTAAAGAGCTCAGAACAGAGGAGCACTGGTGTTTGCTTTCATTCTCTCAGGGGTATTTTTAGCCCGACACAAGGGAGTAGCTTCAGGGATCTCTGAAGGCCCTCTCATTCTGTTCACAAGAACATTCTTTTCTTCTGCTATCTCAAATTCCATGGGCAATGTTACTTAACACTTTTATAACTTTTAGCTTATAAATATCTGATCTTCACAACAACATCGAGGAAGACAGAGGCAAGAATTATAATCTTTATCTTACAGATTGAGGAGCTCAAAGCCCAGTCAGGTTGTTACCTGCCGAGGTCAACATAGTTAAAGAGCAGAGCCAGATTTTTGGGCTTCACATCTTTTTTTCTTTTTGGAGGGGAAAAAACATTTACAGTGATTATTTAGGAATCAAGAAACACAAAGCCCCTAGATTTTTTATAAGTGGACCTAGATCTTTAACTTTTGGGGGGGGGAAACTATTAGTAACTTTTTTTTTTATTAGTAACTTTTAAAAGCTATGAAAAAGTCTAACCTCTTAAATATGATGTTAGGGTACAAAAACTGTCTCTAGTTGGCTGCTGGAGCTGCAGTGTTTTTAAAAATACTTATTTCATTCTTTCATTTGCTCAGCTGATAATACAGCCCTACTCTTTATAAATTGTTTCATGCTCCACCCTACCCACTCCCCTAAACTGCTTAAAATAATTGATTTAAAAACATTCCAGATATCTGTAAAGCCTTCCAATAAGCTAAGGGAAGAAAAAAAGAATATTGTTATTCTTTCCTGTAGCATTAACTGACCCTGCATTGTCCCTACTTTTGGCGTGTATTTAATTTTATTCCTTAAATTATACAGTCCCATGTAAAGAGAAATTGTGTGATTAGAGTTCAGATCTATACCCATTAAATGTTGGAATCTAATTGTGGCATCACAACAGCATCAATGGGAATGTGAATATTTAGCAGCAGAGTTGAACTATAGGAAGATGTATGTAACAACTCAGCACTTAGACCAGCAGTCCCTACCGCTGGTTTTGTGTATCAGTTGTCCTAAACAATCTTAGGGGCTGTTGAGACATACAAACAAAAGGTGACAACTTTTCATGTTCTAAAGAGCATATTCAGAATTTCAACCCCAAAGAAGTGAGAGTGATACTATTGTTGAAGTTTAACTGACCTAAAAGAGAAGGGTAAACACGTTCATCACTCCCTTTCTAGGCATCTAGGAAAAACCCCTCAGTGCCTCTGTGGTCAGTTAGACACATTTTTAAAGAATATAGGAAATGGCATGTTGGTAGCCTCTCAGTTATCTCATAAATGCAAATCTGTTTAGTTATAAACTGTTTAACTCTTATATGATTTGATCAAGCTATGCAATAACTGGACTCTAGCTTGCCTTTTTTCTCCTTTAAAAAAAAAATAATGTAAGAACAGGAAAGGGAAGATAAATTAAGTGCCACTATTGTACTAAAATGAATGGTAAGGAAAAAATACAAAAACCAGTCATTGCTTATGTTGTAGAAGTTTATGAAAAGCTTCGTCTTGGATTCCATTATGTGTTTTTATGACTCAGTTTACCCTCTTGTACCTCCTCAGTATGAACTACAGTATTGGTGTCACTGATTCCTTATGTTTTCCATATCTTTGCATCCTTTCAGATGACAGCATACAGAGAACAACAGTTATGCAGCAAAATGCCAGTCCATAACATGAAATGCTTCCTTATTGAAGTTAGCTCATTGGTAACTAAGGATCTTCTTCCATGTCATCTGGATTGGGAGCCATAATGAAGTGCTTTGGGTATACAAGGTTGTGTGTGTATGCATGTATTTCCCAGCGGGCATCGTCACTTTCATGTGTAATGTAACGTTCACCAATGCGAGTTTCAAATTCTCTAAGGTCGAGCCAAGTCTGATAGTCCTGAGGGGGGAGAAATGAAGATTATGAACAGTAAAAGAAACAAAACACTGTTAACTTGTTTTTTCTGCTTGGCACCCTAGTTACGTAATTGACAACCCCTACCCCCTGCTGCTGCTACTGCTAAGTCGCTTCAGTCTTGTCTGATTCTATACGACCCCATAGACGGCAGCCCACCAGGCTCCCCTGTCCCTGGGATTCTCCAGGCAAGAGAGTGGGTTGCCATTTCAAATATTAGCTATACAATAAGTTCCATTTGTAATACTTTAGGTTAGCAACGTCAAAGATACTTTTTCAGATTTAGTCTCTCTCATGAAGGAAGTAACTCTTCCAAAATTAAAAAAAAACTGCCTCAGCCCTCTGAAGTGGTTAATAGTAACTATTAATCTGATTACACCTTACTCCTCAAAATGGGAAACGTGCTTAGACTTTTGTCAGGATAATTTAATAGCTGCTGAGATTAATTATGATTACATTTGTTCTAAAGTTACTTATACCCCTCATTCCCTTTATAGTAATTGTTCTAAAGCTTCTCTCTATAGTCTGAAGTTTGAGGGTATCTTTTGATAAATCTATGCAATGGCTTTTAGGGGAATAAAACCAAACATTTAAAATGGCATATCTGATCTTTTCAATATAAAATATAAACCTTTTGGTGGACATTTTAAAAATAAAATATGTTTGACAATATAATGTGTTACGCTCACCTTACAAAAAGGTGAAATAACCACCATAAGACCCTAAGACATGTAGAATCTGATGATCTTTTAAGAGTGGTTTCATTAAGTAAGAAAAATCACCATGAACTGCTCAAATGAAGATTGCCAAATTGTTTTTACCTGCAGCCAGGGATGACTAAGAGATTTGTCTACGCTGTAACGTTTTCTCATCTTCACTTGAAGTAGGTTGTTTATCAAATCAATTGCTAAGGGAAAAGACAAAATTAGATATGTGAATCTGAGCACTCAGTACCCCAAACCTGTGACTCTGCCTGGAAGGCAGTTCAATCCATAGAAATATAGGGTTGAGGAGTTTTGCTTCTCAAGAACATAGCCTTTAAGCTAACATATTAGTGACTGATAAATATTTATTGAATTCAGTGTACCTGGTTTATTAAGGAGATAGTACAGAATACAAGTTAAAAGTATAGACTGGAGCCCGCCTGCTTAAGCCGAAGTTGTTACTGTGTGTGACGTGGGGGTCAGTTACTAAACTGCACTGTGCCTCAGTTTCCTCATCTGTAAAATGAGGTTGTTGAGAAGATAAACTTAATGCACACAAAGGACTCAGAATGATGCTTTTATGTACTAAGAATTAACCATTACTTTTAAAAATGAGTAAAACAGACTCTCTTTACAGTCTTACATTTTTGTTGTTTTTTTCCCTCTGAAATGATGCTATGCTATTCTCTAGTCTTGGGCTTGGTCTGGAAAATAGCCAAAGCCATTGCCTTGTTCCTACAGATGTAGTTATAGTGAGGTAATAACTTCTTACCAAAAGTTCATACTTAACAGGTTTTAACAAATAAGTTCATGGTATTTTGGTGTATGTGGTGAGATCTTAGCATGCATATTTTATCCAATTATTTGGAGAAGTGGGCTAACTATAAAACCAAAGAAACCATGTAACTACACACTGACAATATCCTTATATAACAAGGCAATTGTTACTCAGGTCTGCATCCAGGGATGAGCCAAACTAACGACTTATCCTATCTATTTCTAGTTCTATATACCGTCATACCAGTCAAAATCTTCCAGATTTTTTTCACCCTGTTTATTCCCCCCAAAGTATTTTAAGTACTAGTTTCTCTATATTCTAAATACTTTGAATTTTTATCCATTGTTCCTTAAATGGCAGTCTGCTATGTGCATCAGGATCAGTCAGTGTGTTTACTAAAATGCATTCCTGAGTAGCAATACAGCTGGTGAGTCTGAGTCTCAAGGACAGAGCCAGAGGGTCTTTTTAATAACCTCACCAAGTGATTCTGATGTAAGAGGTCTATAGACCACACTGTCCAAGGGGCTCTAAGGTGACTTTGGCAACATCCCCAAACCCTCATATATGCTTCTTCCATCAGATTTCATTAACAAGTAAGCCTACTATTTACATGTTGTCCCTCAAACTTTTCCCAGTTTTATTAATCCCTATGATTAGGTCTCATACTTGGCAGAATTTTTAAAAATGTTTTAAGTGGTGTATAAAGAACCTAATTTAGTTCTGAAGATAAGAAAAGTGACTGTGAAAAGATATTTCAGGAAAAATACGCCCAACCAGTAGCCTAAGTAGATCATACAGTTTGGAGGAGTTCAGGGAAGACTTCACAGATGAGCCACAAGATCAGGGATCTCTGAAGGGCTGGAAGGATTTGACAGCAAGGAGGAGAGTAGGCAGGGGAAAGGTCTAAAGCAAAATGCAGCAAACGGCTGAAAGTAGCTTGTGTAGGGCAATAGTAGCAGATGAGACCAGAAGGTGAGAACTTGGGCCGCATCACAGAGGCCTACACATGCAGCCTGGTTACAGGGAGGCTGAGGTGTCTGGGAGCACAGTTAAGATGAAAGTAGCATTTCTAGAAGATGGACTTGGCAGTGGTGACTGGCGAGCACAATTAAAAATCTGTTTCAGTAGTTTAAAAATGAGGCAGTTGGGACCTGGATTAGTGCCCTGCCTGGAAACGATTAGGAAGATAAAGAAACCATATATCCATATATAAAAGGAAGTATTCTTCAAACAATGGTAAATAGCTGAATTTGGAAGGTGAATGGGAAATATTAAAAAGAGATGTCAAAAGAAACGGGGTGATTTGGAATCATGAAAGTTTTTAAACAGGCACAGACCTAAAATTTAAATTTTCTTTTTTACCTTCACCAGAAATTTCTCTCCATGGATTTGGTGGGTACATAAATGCAGCATTCTGGATTTGGTCATTTATATCTTCATCTTCATTAAAAGGAAACGTGCCACTGAGGCTCACATAGACGATAACTCCCACTGACCACATATCTAGGGAACGGTTGTAACCTTTGCTCCTGAGAACTTCAGGGGCTAAATATGCTGGCGTCCCTACCACAGATCTCCTGAACGACTTTTCACCAATGATGCGTGCAAACCCAAAGTCACACAGCTTCACCTGGAAATTAAGGATTGTGTTTATATTATTGATATACAGATAAAAAAATGTATCAATTTATTTATACATGCCTGTCCCTAAGTATGATATGGAATCATTTAAACACATTTGCCAACTGTATTGATTATGAATGTTAAAAGATTATACATATGGAAATTGTAAAATACCATTTTCCCAAAAGGAAGATTTATAACCCTGTGATCCTTACTAACAGTATGAAGAACTTTGCTAAGTGCTCATTTCAAACAATCACTTTTGAAGTCTAGCTTCCAGAATGCCAAATACCACACTGGTGTTATGAGTGCTCATCATTTTGATGCAATGGAGGGTGCTGATCTTCTATCATTTGGCTTTTAAGGAGATCCCTTTCTATCATCTGTAAACAGGAATTGTTTCATTTTTAAATCCTCAGAGGCCTCACAGTGCCTGTATAAAGGTACTCAAGTGTTTGTTGAATGAAAAATAAGTTATGATATTTAAAAACTTACCCTTTATTTTACTTAATCCTAGAATCTCTCTTCCCAAGGTCACTATATATTGGCAAGTATATACACACCAGTTCAGGTGTGTTAAAAGATAACTATTAATGTGGCCAGTAAAAGAGTAATATTAGAGATTGCATGAAAGAATTAAGAGTAGCTTTTCTGTGACTATGGAACAAAATATTGCTAGTTAGATGTTTAGATTTGAAAAGAGTTATGTCTGAGGGTAGCCATAGTCACTACCATGCTGTTTTGGGAAGAAAGTTCTGGAAATGTAATGAGCTTGCTGTCTATCCTCTAGCAGAGGTTCAAATTCTGGTGATTAAGGATACATCCATGCTGAGCAGCAAATGCCAAGTACCCTGAGGGAAATGCCCAGATTGACAACATGTCTTCACTAAAAACGTTAGGATGAATGGAGAGATGAGGGATTTGGCCTCCACAAACCAGTGATACACATGATGACTGGAAAGCAAAGATGGACCTTCATACATGTTTTTATGATGTTTGCTTTGTATCATTACTGAATTTGGCGACTTTCTCTGAATATTTGAAGAAGAGGATTATCAACCATGAAGAAATGTGAACTCTCTTTTCCGCCTCATTAAATGCCATATTTCAAGATGACTTGGCAGTTTGGCAACTGAAAAAAGAGTGGCCATGGCTAGGCTAGCATTTGATTAAAAAAAAAAAAAAAGTATCAAATAAATGACATTATTTTTCCTTTGATCCTAATGGAGGTCAGAAGGTGCGAGTTTTAACCTTAGCTGGAAGGGTGTGCATCCTTTGCTCATACCCTTTTGAAGATCAAATTAAATAATATATGGAAGCACTTTATTTAAAATATAGCATCAATGCTCATGGCACCTTTTTGACCTCATAAAGCAGGGGATTACTTTTATTTTCATACGCATTCTAAGAGGAATATGATTACTTCCTTAAATGTAAAAAAGAGCTGAATAATTTTTGAAAATATATCTTTTTCTTTGAAAGACAATCTGAGTTGTATTTACCAACTGAATAAGTCATCTGTTGCCCTTACTCTAGCCTCTTGTCTAATTGTTTTTTAAATAAGTGCACATAAACAATAACTTGGAGATAAATTATTCTAGTTGAAGACAGTCATGAGAAACATTCATAGGCACCACTAATGTATAGTCTTTAGGATAAATGATTCAGACTTTGGGTTAAGAACCATTTTTAGGTTATGACATAAATCTGAATCAAGATGAACACGTTTTAATGAAATAAAATTTAACCAAGTAAAAAACAAAATGAGTGTATCACATGCAGGAGACACATTATCATCATACGTATGTGAGCTCTGGTGGTGATGGGAAATGTAATTCTTCCATGGGTCTTGCTGAGAATATTTGAAATACAGTACTCTAAAGAGGAAGAGTTGGCTGCATGCCTCACACAAAATCTCGTCTTCCCATTTCAGGGTTATCCCTCAGCTTATTTCATAGGGAATTTGTCCTGAGGACCAAGCACCAACCAAGGCTGCCCCTTCCTACTTCATTCCCAAACCACAGGGGAGTGGTGAATTGTGCACAAATTACAAAAAATTATGAGAACTGGTCTAAAAAGTCATTAGGTGTAGAAAGTCTTCATGAAAACAAACAATATATCAATAATTAGTAAAATGTGAATTCAAATTATTCAGGTATAAATCCTCCCCGGTAGTTACATGCTAAAACCTTTATTTCTGTAGTTATGAATTTAATCTGCCTTTCATTACACGTGTGCTTCATAATTCTGTCACAGATACTTAAAAACCATACTTTAAAAAGGTTCTGGAGAATATCTCACCTGAGGAAATGGCTCTGCTGATGCAAGCAGCACATTTTCTGGCTTTAAATCACAGTGCACAATATTCTTAAAATGTAGATTCCTCAAAGCAACAAGTATCTGTTATTGAAGAAAACAGAATTGTTTTCTGTTCCTGGAAAAGTCACAGCTAAATCCTAATTGGACCCCCCCAAATGGTATAATAATTTGAAAAGTCCATTACAGTTCATCAAGATTTAACTGAAGTGTTACTGTCTTCTTCAAAGTAACAATACCCACAATATCCCGATATATGAAAAGCACTACTATTTCTCATAGTCCTTAATTTTTCTCTAGTTTCAAAAAAAAAAAAAAGTTTTAAAAAATACCTGTGTGACCATGAATTTAGTTATTCGTTCTGGAAGTCGACTTTTCTCGCTAGATAAAATCATTTCCAGCATATCTCCATGTAGCTTTTCCATCACTACAAAAACTCGTTCCGGGGTTTCGAACATACATTCCAGGTTTACAATCCCAGGATGGTGCAAATTCTGAAGAGTTGCAGGACATTATGTGACCAACTTGAGTAAAGTTTTACTATGCAAATGCAAGTATCTAACAATGTGCTGCAATTAATTGTATGGAATAATGGCACAAAAGATAGCTCAGAAAAATAAAAGCAAACAAAAAGGATCACAGAGTTTGATTTTCAAAGTTCTGTACTGAAGAGAAGATGCACAGGAAGGGGAAGAATGTCTTCCCAGTTTGATTATAAAACTGCCCTTGTCCATTACTGCTTCTTTTCCTTTCTTCTCATCTTTTTAATCTTCTGATGGTACTCTAACTTATCCTATCCACAAATAGGCACCAACTGCCAATCAAAGTTTTAGCCAATTACACAGAGTTTTGGTTCTTCAGGGCTGTTTGTAAAGGTCTTAGCTCAACAGGTAGCTCTGTCTTTAAGGTAGTTATTTATCTAAGTCCTGATCTCGTATTGCATCTTGATCTTGTCTTCCCTCTTTCAGGTTCAGCATCTCTACCACGATCACCCCGTTTTTCTTAAGCACTACTAGGCTCACAGGTTGGGGCTTCCCTGATAGCTCAGTTGGTAAAGAATCTGCCTGCAATGCAGGAGACCCCAGTTAGGGGTCGGGAAGATCTGCTGGGGAAGGGATAGGCTACCCACTCCAGTATTCTTGGGCTTCCCTTATGGCTCTGCTCATAAAGCATTCACCTGCAATGCGGGAGACCTGGGTTGGGAAGATCCCCTGGAGAAGGGAAAGGCTACCCACTCCAGTATTCTGGCCTGGAGAATTCCATGGACTGTATAGTCCATGGGGTCACAAAGAGTTGGACATGACTTAGTGACTTTCACTTTCAGGCTCACAGGTTGGAAAAATACAAAGCTGAATGTGTTACTGTTGGGGGAAAAAAAAAAAGCAAACTATCTTACTGGTATTAAAAACAAACAAACAAACAAAAAAAACTTCCTCAAAAGTGAATTTGAGAAGCCAGCCATACTCAAAAACATTTAATGGTTCTTTATTTCAGGACATAAATCTAAATTCCTGGATGAATTTTAATATCTTCAATAACCTGGCTTCATTTTTCTTATTCAAACTTAAATATGTTCTTAAATACTGGCACAAGTGATTAAATGTTTTAATCCTTATTAACAGAAGTAATTTTTTTCTTATGCTTTTCTTCTCACACTATGGATATCTAATTATGCCAAGAGGGCAAACTTTTTTCCAGCCTGTGTGAAGTTGGGCTTCATGTCTAGAATGTGTTTTGAACGCACCATCATTCTCAGTTCCCACCGTAATGCCTTATTTTCGCTCACACCACCTCCTTGTGGACTGTAGCAGCTGCCCCGCACTGTCCATGCAGCAGTGCTTATCCCCCGGTACCATATCACATGTACACTTATCTTACTCTATACTACAGTATTGACAACAAAGACCGTGTCTTAGTCATTTTTAGCTTAACTTCTGAATCATGGTTGGTGTTTTAAAAGTGTTTAGAAAATGCACAGCAAGCACAAAATAAATATTGTTTATAATCAGCTTAAAACAATTTGATGGTGTTCCAGGTGGCAAAATAAAAAGTGATACAATCTTATAGTAGATAAAAAGTGAAATACCCCAGTGGTGGGGCGTGATAATGGCAGTAAGCAGAAGATTCAAAACGTCCTAACTCTGATCAACTTTAGAGTGTGGCTGGCTGTCCCCTATACAGTGTAGTCAGATTACCTCTCAAGTTTCTCGCCCCCAACCCCTACCATCCTTGAGAACATATGCATGGACACACAAAAAGAGAAGTATGCTGTACCATAATTTTTATTAACAACTTCTATTTGTTTAATGTCCTATTTCCTCTGGAGTCTGTTTTGATAAATTATAGTTTCATAGAGAATTAATCATTTTTCCAGGCTTTCAAGTTTATCTAATAGAGCTGCACAAAATAGTATCTTATTGAGTGAAAGTCTCTCAGTCATGTCCCAATCTTTGTGACCCCATGGACTATACAGTCCATGGAATTCTCCAGGCCGGAATACTGGAGTGGGTAGCTTTTCCTTTCTTCAGGGGATCTTCCCAACCCAGGGATTGAACCCGTGTCTCCTGCATTGCAGGCGGATTCTTTACTAGCTGAGCCACCAAGATAGTATCTTAAGATTTCCTTAATTTTCTTCAGTATTTGTGATCATCCTCCCAAAATGTTTTTGTATTTTCTTATATTTTGATTCAGTTGGACACTTATTTTGTTGTTATTCCACCCACATAGCTAACCAGCTTTTGGATTGTACTAAATTTATTAACTTCGAGTTTTATCTTTGTTAATTGTTTTCCTCAGGTTGACTGTTCATCCTTTAACTTGAGTTGCACTCATTTATTTTCATTACTTCCTCATTAAGTATTTGACATTTCTATGAGTAGTAGTTTAAAAACTCTGATAAACAGTATTTTCACAATTATTTTCTAAATACTTGGGGCATGATTTTGCTCTCTGATTCAAGAATTAAGACTTTAAAAAGTTTTTTTCAGGTGGTGGGAGATTTTTTTCCCCCAATTTTATAATCTCCTTGCAGTTTTAATACATTAAGATAAAAAACTGTTTTTTTTTTTTTTTTTTTAGCTAATAAAGTATTTATTTATTTGTGGGTACAGAGTTCAATATAAACTGGTTAGATCTACCTTATAATGTTTAGGCCTCTTCTGTTCTTATTAGCTTTGTCTACTTCATCTGTCATGGACAACTATGTATCTGTCTGTTCTTCCCTGTATGGTCACTAGTTTTCCTTTAAAGTTATTGACGTCATTTGGTTTAGCGTGATTTGCACTCTTCTATCGAGAGTGCCATTCCTAATTCACTTCATGTTTTCTATTGAATTAAATCTTACTAGATCATGATGCCCCGTCACTTCCTTCTATCTGAGAGAAACCCAGAGAGGCTATCATGACTGTAGACCTCAGAAACAGCCAGCAAAACCAGTTTTTGTTGTGGTGCCTCTTCCTACATTTGCCCAGTCCATCTCCACTGTTTTTGGAAAAATGTCTACCTATTTTGTACATCTGAATTCTCTTCTATCTATATTAGAGTATGCTTTTCTGTTTACCATTTTTCTTGTAGCTTCTGGGTGATTTCCAAGTAGAGAAGGGAAAAACACTGAATTTCCCATTTATATAGGGAGCCAGGAGAGCACTTCATCTTTTCTCCCACTACTCTACTACCCTCTTCAGGCAATAACAAAAGATTTTACATTACTTCATCCTTTTGAAATGAAAGTAACAAAATCCCCCATACTACAATTATTTAATTCTGTTCCCAGTCAGGCAATATCAATGAAAAGAACCAGAGTGATATAATAATAAAGTGTTTACATTGTATATTACCTGAAAATTCCTAAATTTAGTTATTAACATCTCCAATTGGTAACATGGGAAAAAATAAGCTTCAGTATTTAGTTCAGAGCTGTATTTGTGATCAAAGTTACAAGGAGAACTTATATCTGGAATCTGAAGTTTGACACAAATGAACATTTCTATGAAACAGACACAGACTCACAGAAATAAAGAACAGACTGGGGGAAAGGGGCGGGGGAAGGACAGATTAGGAGTTTGGGATGGCAGATGCAAACTAGTACACATAAGATGGATAAACATCAAGGTCCTACTGTACAGCATAGGGAACTATATTCAATATCCTGTGATAAACCATAATGGAGAAGAATATATATACATGTATAAACGAGTCACTTTGCTGTATAGAAGAAATTAACACAACACTGTAAATTAACTACAATAAAATTTAAAAAGGTGACAAGGAGAAATCAAGTCTTATGAATAAATCCTTAATATTTATTTTTTTGCATATAAACTGGATATTGAGAAAGAGTCCAAAATTAGATATGAAAAAAGATCTCTAACAATATTTTCAAATCCTAATGCAGAGTCTGAATGCTATATTCAGACTATTTTAAAGGTAGCTTCATAGGAGGAGGCAGCCTTGAAGTGACCACATGTAGCTTGTAGACCACCATCTTTTGATCATCTGGGAAAAAGTGAGGCAGATGTTACTAATAGTGATCAGTAATGTAATAAATGTAAAATCAATTACATGTTTACAACTTTCTTACCTTCTCCAAAGAAGCACCAAGTTCAACAGGCTGTGTCTTCTTGAACTTCACCCACAAGCAAATAGGGCTCTGACAGCATTAACTATTACATTTTCTTAAATACCATGCAAAAGCTACACAATGAATCAATAAACATTTACATATTATAAATTAAATGTATTCAGAAAAATAAAGCTAACTTTTAATTTTCTACATGACTTCCAAAAGAGATAAACATGTTACATGAGAATAAAAACTCACAGTAATTTATTTTATGGAATTTAACTCACTGCCAATATATCTTTAAAAGTATACCTCCATGGACTAAACAGTTATAATGAAATGCAGTGGCAGAAGTATCAAAGTGTTTTTAGTTCATGGAGTGATGAGTTAAGAATGAAATTTGAGCTTTTTTTAAGACTTTACTTATGAAAATGTAAACACATTTACTTATGAAAATGTGTTCCAAACAACCTACTACCATAATGTCAATCCTTTTGACTCCTAGATTACTGTAACCTAATTTTGCCTTTTTTAAATAAAGGGGGAGTTAATTAAGAAGCTCACCGGCCTCTCACTGAGCCAAAATGTTATAAAATGCAAACAAAGAAAAGAAAAACCAAATCTTACCAGTTCACTAGACAGACTTGGATTTAAAAACTCATAAATCAAAAATTAAAACCAATACAAAGCAACTTTTTACCTGTAAAATAGCCACTTCATTACGGAGCTGACTTTCCTGTTTTGTGGGGAATCTCATCTTATCAATTACTTTAATAGCCACATCCCTTCCAGTCTTTCTGTGTTTTCCTATTTTTCAAAAAAGTACAGGTAAGAAAGAAGATGCAAATTAATGTCACATACAATACAGAAGTTTCATTAAGAAGCTGTTGACAAACTAATATGTATTTACTTGTTTTTTTTTTGTATTTTTGTATTTTTCCTTTTCTATTTTTTAGGGGGCAGGCTTATTTTGTCTTTCTCCATTACTCACCTATAATTACAATAATTTTCCCTTATAGTAACTGCCTCTAATAAAGGCTGTTTTATTATTTGAAATAGCAGGAAATTTGAATGAACTTGTCTGCTGAAAAATAATCCACCTTATTAAATAAATGAAAGTTAATTATGTGACTTAGTCTTCAGAAATTCTGTCAAGATAGAAACACTGTACCATGGAATTCATTTTATTCTAAGTTCCTTGGATCAGCAGAGTGATTTAACTATGTATTAGGGCAAATCTTCAAGTAGAAAAGCCAACTAGTAGTGGTAAGGAATGCAAAGGATTCACATTACTTTTCTACCTTGCATCATAGCTTGTAAAGTAGCTTTACATATATTAATGAATATACAGGCCAGGTTGTTTAAGCCCCATTAAACTGATGAAGATACTGAGGCACAGCGAGGTTAAAAGGCTTCGGCAATGTAAGTCAGAGAGCGAGATAAGATTTCAGGTGTTCAGACCTGATACACCATTTGTGCCAACCACAGACAAATGGGCAACTGTGTGGGAAAACCAGCGGGGCACATACTTCAATAAATGAACTCTCAGAGTCCAACATAAACTTCAAACCACACAAACATCTTTTTGTGTAAGCTACAAGAAAAGATGAAAACTACTGTGAATTTTCTGATTCTCTGTTTCTTTTTAAAAAGTTTTCAATTTAAATTAAGAAATTAATACTAAGTTATAGTGAAAAGGGCTTATCTAAAACTATGCAGATTAATCTCTGAGGAAGAAACCACTTGCAAAACTGTGACAAGATGCTAACAACTGGCAGATGGTTTTTAAACTTCCTAATTTTCTACATTATCTACAACATGCAAAAGGCTGCAACTGCTTACCTCCATAGACAATACCAAACTGGCCTGAACCAAGCACCTCATCTGCAAAGATTTGGTAAACGGTACTGATGTCCTATTTGGGAAAGAATAAGTGTTATTAGTTCCATGAAACCACGTTAATATCTCTGATTCTTTTCATTCAAATACTTAAATACATTTCAGTTTTTATGGTTGAGGGATTTCTTTTTCATAAAATACTTTATGAAATACAGGCATTCTCTGTCCTAAAAAAGACCAACTTTACTGTAACTCTTAATGTACAACTATAATGTATTCTGTAAGAAGACCACTGGGGGAAAAATGATTTGATTTAAAAAATATATTTATTAAGTAGTGATCTATAAAAAGTAAATTAACATAAAAAATTAAGAAGAAAGTTTTACCAACTTTACTATTAAAGAGATTTGCTATCTTTGACTTGAAAGAAAAACTCAAAGTTTTGTATTATTGAGATCAGACTTATTTTGAAAGACAGATGAAAAGAATATGTGTAACTCATATCCACTCCTCATCTTCTTCCTTCCCTTTCCTTTTTTTGTTCCATTAATGGTTGTTGCTGTCAGAATATTTTTACAAAGCATTCTCCAATCCTTTCCACAGATCCTCGGTCAAGGTCTCATCTGGGTACGTGCTACAGTCTCCATGAAGCCAGGGACTACACCTATTTTGTTCAATGTTACATTCCCAGACAGTGCCTTCTCATGGTAATCACTGGATTGAGTAAACCAAGTTTATTCAAGGTCTCATTCCCTCATTAGTAAAGCAGATATAATAACATCTATCTTACTGGATTTTTAAGTGAATTAAATGAAGATATACAAAGTGTCAAGTCTAGTGCCTGGCATATAAAAATCAGTACTTCTACAAACCCTAATTTCCATTTAAATTAGGTAATCTTAAATAAGCTGAACTCCCTGGGACTTGGTCTTTTCATCTGTAAAAATGAAATGAGAAAACTTCTTTCTCTCTCCAGTAATCTGGTTCCTATACTACCTACCAACCCGCTCCAATATTCTTGCCTGGAGAGTCCCATGGACAGAGAAGCCTGGAAGGCTACTGTTCATGGGGTCGGACATGACTGAATCGACTACACATCCACACATACCACCTGGACAAGAGACACACACGTCCAGTCTCCTTAAAACCCTCTAGCTCCCATAACACTACTGGATATCCAGTTTCTACTACAGTCTTAGAAAACCTAACATACATGTGTTACTAAACAGTAACAGCTGGATGCCCCAAGCTGAACAGTAAGAGAGATGTGAATCAAATAAATTTATATACAACTTTTGGACTTCTTTTTCTAGCCTTTTTTCTAACTAATCCAGGAGCTGGCAAACTAGGCTTGTGGGCCAAATCCAGCCTGCTGCCTCTTTCTGTATGGCTCCTGAACTAAGAACAGTTTACCTTTCTAAATGGTTGAAAAAAATCAAAATGATGTCATCTTCTGAAACATGAAATTACATGAAATTCAAATATAAGTGTTCACAAAAAAACTTATACTGGAAAACAGTCTAACTCATTCCTTTATGTACTGCCTGTGGCCTTCTCACAACAGCAGCAGAGTTGAGTTCGTAACTGTACATGGTCTTCAAAGCCTAAAATATTTACTTCCATCCCCTTACACAAAGTGTGCTGACCCCTACAGGTACCAGCTAAACTAAGTCCTCACTCTGCCTTAAAATCCTGCATTTTCTGCTTCTCTGTACTTTCATGAAATGTTCTCTCACCGCCAGCCTCTCAGCAGTCGTGTCAAAACTCTTTTTAAGTATATTTCAAGTTTTACTTCCTTTAGGAAGTTTTCTCTGCTCTGAGCCAGAAAGTAGCCTCTCTCTTCTCTTTGAACTAGTCTACCACTCTGTAATATTCTATGAAAAAGTTAACTTTATTTTCATAATTTAAAAGGAAACTGCCTCAGTTTCCTTCATAAAGCAGAACTCCTCCAGGAAGTTATCACCCACACAGTTCAGTCTGGTGTCTTCAGGCAAACTGCACAGTGCTCTGGGTTATAAACTTATTTTCTAGTAAGAGTTTCACATTTTATTTTCCTTAATTACCCAATCTGCATATTTTAGCTGTAATATTTACTTACCACATTCTCTTGGATCTGACAATTAGATACAGAGATACTGGTAGACAAATCTTCTGTAAAATGAATGATGTATGGGGAAAAAAACTGTTAGTATATAACTTAGTAATACTAATATTTACTGACATGTGAAAGCTTACAGTGCATTAAATTTTAAAAACTAGCTAACATACAGTTAATATCATTACATTAAAACAAAATTTATCCATAAACAATACTAATCCAGCAACAGGAAACTGGTAAAATAGAATATACATCCATACAAAAGAATACTGTCTACAAATTTAAGGATGTAGGGCTGTAAGTACTGAGTCAGAAAGCTATTTATATTATTAAGTTAAAAAGGTAAGTTTCAAGGTAGTGGCATATGAATCAAAACAAACAAAATATGATCACTTCTGGTGAGTGAGAGAGATGGGGTTGAAGAACAAAGGTTTTTTTATATGCTTCTAGACTGTTTAAAAAATGTATAGAAAGTATGCATATAAACCTATATAATTTTGAAATATATCTGATATATATTAAATAGTTCACAAAATCAAGTTGTAAAAAGATCATACATCTTTTACAACAAAAATGACTTTTTTTGTGAAAATAAAAATGTAACAAGACTGTACAAATAGAATAGACTCCCCTCTTCCCAAGCCATCCCCAAATCAAGAAATATACACCAAACTATTAATGGTTTTCTGAGGGGGGAGATATACGATTGGGAATAGGGGACATGTCACATGTATAGGGAAGAGTTTCCCATATTACATGTTTCTATAACGTTTAAACGTCTGTATGACTAGGTAAGCAAAGGAAGTAACTGACAAGAAAAATGGGAAATTAGGAAAGCAAAGCAAGAGACTAGTTCTCAAACATCCAGAATCTCAGTGATAACTCAAAGAAAAAGATACGAAATTTCTTTTATAATCCAAAATATAAAAACATAAAACTTCATTAAGAAGAAAATATAAGCAACTATACATCAAAAAATAAGTAAATGACTGTGGAAACTCCATTTTAAAGTATTAAGTCAATTTTAAACTACTTTAAATAACCCAAAAAATCAAGTATTAATGCAACAGAGCAAAAAAGCACAGCATCAACAAAATGAATGAGCCTAGACTCTGCTTTGCAGGAGTTCCAGTTTCCTAGTTTAAGTCAATATTTATTTTGTTTCAAAGGCCTCCACTGTCTTAACTCCACCCAGTTTTCACTTCCGTCGCTCCCCAGGAGAACTCTGCTCCAGGCTGGTTGTTGTAAGGACAGCAGCAACAGCATCAGCAGCAGTACAGTGACAGTGTCACTGCTAGGTCGGGAATGGTGCTAAGTGCATCATGTGCCATCATCATATCATCCTCCTTTTGGATGAGAGAACTGAAGAGGCCAAGCCTATGAAGCTAGTGAAGTGGCAGAACTGGGTTTTCATTGTCCCTTCGCCCTTCTACAGTCTGTCCTCAGGGACTTATAACCCGAGGGAAGAGTCCATGGATGGGCTTGAGAAGGACCCTAAATCCAATTATATATAAAATTTGTGTTATGTATCTGCATTATTTTCTGGGGTAAAAGGTCCAATTAGAATATCAGACAGTTCGAAAATCCCCTCAAATTTAAGAAACATGGTGATTATCCGTTTTACTCACCCTTTCAGAATCAATATTCAACACCAAACATTTTCATGGTCATTACCCTCATGCCTTTAATCACATGTCCCCTTAACTCCACGCACACCCCTAGGTCAGCGATGCCTACCCTAACTCACGTGAGACCCAAGGTTAAGGCCCACATCGCGCTCCTCTACCACGAAGCCCCCACTCACCTTCCTATCTGCATCTGAGTTCCTGAGGAATGCACCACTCCTCTTTGCACTCTACTGCTTCATGCACCTATTTCCCTTCCCAGCTTTAAAAATCTCTGTATTTCTTTTGTATTCTAGCTCAGGGCCTAGCATAATGCCAAGAAGAGGTATACTAAGTAGCATAGCTGAACTGAAATAAAAGGCATACAGAAACTGGTTGAGGGAATTCCCTGACCATCCAGGGGTTAGGACCCAGCGCTTTCACTGCTGGGTTCCATCCCTGGTTGGGGAACTAAGATCCCAGCTGTGCAATGCAGCTGAAAAAGAAAAGAAGCTGATGTCTCTTTCAATTTAAATGTATTTGCCTAATGAATGAAAGCTCTTTCGCCATAAATGACATAATGCTAATGGGGGGATGGGTGCAGGGAAGTGACATTTTACTATGGCTGTGTGATTAAGTATTCACTTGAAACTTAAAATAAATTTAGGTTTTATTTTATAAATTTTGTTGGTGCAAAGAACATGTGTTTCAATATTTTTTTAAAATGTTTCTGAATGTTTTAATTCAGTTAAAACAAATGCAGCATTTCTGACTTCAAACATTTATAACTACTATGTGAACACTTTACAACACTTTACAAACTATGCAACACTTTACAGACTGAAAATCCCACCATGAAGCACAATCCTAATACTAGTAGCTTACTTAACCCGTTTTGGTTCTCTTTCATTTAATGCTGACAACTCTATACAGTAGGTATTGTTACAGAAAAGCAAAGTACTTGCCAAGATCACATAACAGGTCAGCAGAGCCAAGATTTAAATGCAGGGAGACTTGACTGTGGAGCCTCACTCTGGGGACTGCAAGCACATACTATGACCAACATTATTTTATAAAGCAATTAACTAATGGTATTGATTACAAAAATGAAGCTTAAAACAAATACAGAAACACAACTGCACCCACAAAATGCTTAAGAACCAAAGGGGGAAAAAGTCATCAAGAAGCTTATTGCTTACTGTGATCTTTCCCTTGGCCTGGAGAAGTACAGACACTGGCTTGAGGCGTCACAGGCATGAGAGCTTGGCGAATTGCTTTTTCCCAGCTCTGTGCTACATCAAGTCCCACTCCAGTGGCAGCAAGAACAGGATTGTGAGAGCTGTCCCCATTGTTCTCACCAACAAAGTATACCATAGTATCAGTGATGATTTCAAAACAGTGTGGGTTGCTGCCTTGTGAAATGCTTGTGAAATCTTGTGGTGAAGATATGCGGAGAATTTCTGAAAGTGGAATTTCCTGAAGTAAAGAACTAAGCATTAGGAAACATGAATATGTGTTTTTTTTCCAAATACACTAAACAATCAAAGATATGCATTTCTAAAGAATACCATTAAAGACAAACACAAGCATGTGAATGTGGCACATGAACACACAGTCAAGTCTTATGAGGGTATCTGCTCTGAATGATTCACGTGTCCAGCAGTGACAAAGGCAGAGAGCATGGAGTATAATAACCAAGCTAGTAATTCAGGCCTGCAGCAGATCATTAGAAAGAAAGGATTTAGAAGGGCGGTTGCTGCTATAGCCAACACCTGCCATTTCCCAGCTGTCAGGAAGTCAACTCAACAACTACTCTACTGGCTGCTATCTGCAAGACATGGCCCCAAAGAAGAATGAGGCAGAAATAACAGCAGCAAAGGAGGATGTCAGTGTAACTGTAAGTGCTCTATTCTGGTTCTGTCCATAACTTTAACATTTATGTTTAGTCTACTTCCCAAAGCAGAAAGCTTCTTTAGAAAAATCCAACCAATTCAAAGCAATTCATTAGTCTCTATTTTCTTTCTTCCTGATACAATCGCTATACTAACAATTTTATCTGGTGTCAACTGGTGATATTGGCAAAATGTGGATCAAGTCGAGCAAAGAGAATTATATAAAGAAGAGCCAAACGAAGCATCTGGGAATTGGGGTCTAAGGTAAAATGGGAGAAATGCTGAATACCACAATGGCTTCTTCTGATCAGAATAATCATAGGACTTTTAATAGTCTAATCTAAATCACAGTTTAGTTGTCTTTTCGTATGCAAGGGTCAAGTCCCTTATATAAAATGGCTAGGCATCCACTGATATGGAGGACCACTTGGTACCCAGAAGGAAAAGAGCAGCAACCTGACAGGCAAGAAACAAAGAATCACACAACAACAACAAAAAATTTGGCAGCAAGGCTGTTCCAAGGGGTGAAACGGAGGGGTAGAGGATACTTGCTTTTACAAGGAACTTAACAGTGACTTCTAGAAACTATGTGAGGCAGAGCAATAATAGCTGTAATCCAATATAACAATTAATAAATATTACTTGGATATATTTGGAAAACACACAGTATTTTAATGTACATATTTTTAAAAGATGTGAAATTTTTACCTTATAATACTTTGATCCAGATTCGTTTTGAAACAGTGTAAGACATTTGCTGTCCAGTCTCCAATAATGCCTCTTTCTCTACAAAGAGCACAAAACTGTAAGGTTCAAAAGTAATTATTCCTCCAAAGTGTCTGAACTCTCCATTCCCTCTTGTCTCTTAAGTTTGTACTGATATAAAATTCATGAGCTCCAAAATGTGAAAAATTAAAAAGATATATAGTGAAAAGTATACTTCCATCATCACTCCTATCTCAAAGCAAACAATGTTATTAGGTTTTGTAGGTTTCAAGAATCTCATGCATGCACACAAAAATACGTATGTATGACACATGCAAATATGTAATTTACCCATGGACTAAATTTCTAAAGGATGCTTTACTGAGTCAAAAGATAAATGCATATGTAATTTTTCTTGACAGTGTTAAATTATTCCTCTATTTCTGGACCCAATTTATAGTCTCATCAGCAACATGAGTGTGCCTATTTACTCAAACCGTCACTAACACAGCATATTACTAACCCTTTTGAACCTGTGCTAAATAAACCTGTGATAAATAAAAACTAGTATTTTTGTTAACATACTCTAAAATTTATTTATTTAACTGAAAGATAATTCCTTTACAGAATTTTGTTGTTTTCTGTCAAACCTCAACATGAATCAGCCACAGGTATACATATATCCCCTCCCTTCTGGACCTCCCTCCCATCTACCTTCCTATCCCACCCATCTAGGTTGATAAAGAGCCCCTGTTTGAGTTTCCTGAGACATACAGAAAATTCCCATTGGCTATCTATTTTACATACGGTAATGTAAATTTCCATGTCACTCTCTCCATACATCTCACCCTCTCCTCCCCTCTCCCCATGTCCATAAGTCTGTTTCCATGTTTGTTTCTCCACTGCTGCCCTGCAAATAAATTCTTTAGTACCATTTTTCTAGATTCTGTACATGTGTTCAGTTCAGTTGCTCAGTCGTGTCTGACTTTGTGATCCCATAGACTGAAGCACACCAGGCCTCCCTGTCCACCACCAACTCCCAGAACCTACTCAAACTCATGTCCATTGCATCGGTGATGCCATCCAACCATCTCATCTTCTGTCGTCCCCTTCTCCTCCTGCCTTCAATCTTTCCCAGCAACAGGGTCTTTTCCAATGAACTGGTTCTTGGCATCAGGTGGCCAAAGTATTGGAGTTTCAGCTTCAGCATCAGTCCCTCCAATGAATATTCAGGACTGATTTCCTTTAGGATGGACTGGTTGGATTTCCCTGCAGTCCAAGGGACTCTCAAGAGTCTTCTCCAACACCACAGTTCAAAACCATCAATTCTTCGGTGCTCAGCTTTCTTTATAGTCCAACTCTCACATCCATACATGACTACTGGAAAAACCATCTCTTTAACTAGACGGACCTTTGTTGGCAAAGGAATGACAATGCTTTTTAATATGCTGTCTTGCTTGGTGATAGCTTTTCTTCCAAGGAGCAAGCGTCTTAATAGTATGGCTACAGTCACCATATGCAGTGATTTTGGAGCCCCCCAAAATAAGTCTCTCACTCTTCCCATTGTTTCCCCATCTATCTGCATGAAGTGATGGGACCGGATGCCATGATCTTCGTTTTCCGAATGTTGAGTTTCAAGCCTGCCTTTTCACTCTCCTCTTTCACATTCATCAAGAGGATCTTTAGTTTTTCACTTTCTGCCATGAGGGTGGTATCATCTGCATATCTGAGGTTATATATCTCCCAGCAATCGTGATTCCAGCTTGTGGTTCATCCAGTCCGGCATTTCGCATGATGTACTCTGCATATAAGTTAAATAAGCAGGGTGACAATACACAGCCTTTCCCGATTTGGAACCAGTCTGTTGTTCCATGTCTAGTTCTAACTGTTGCTTCTTGACCTGCATATGGATTTCTCAGGAGGCAGGTCAGGTGTTCTGGTATTCCCATCTTTTGAAGAATTTTCCACAGTTTGTTGTGATCCACACAGTCAAAGGATTTGGTGTAGTCAATAAAGCAGAAGTAGATGTTTTTCTGGAACGCTCTTGCTTTTTTGATGATCCAGTAGATGTTGGCAATTTGATCTCTGGTTCCTCTGCCTTTTCTAAATCCACTTTGAACATCTGAAAGTTCACGGTTCATGTATTGTTGAAGCCTGGCTTGGAGAATTTTGAGCATTACTTTGCTAGAGTGTGAGATGAGTGCAATTGTGCGGTAGTTTGAACAGTCTTTGGCATTGTCTTTCTTTGGGATTGGAATGAAAACTGACCTTTTCCAGTCCTGTGGCCACTGCTGAGTTTTACAGATTTGCTGGCATATTGAGTGCAGCACTTTCACAGCATCATCTTTTAGGATTTGAAACAGCTCAACTGGAATTCCATCACCTACACTAGCTTTGTTCATACTGATGCTTCCCAAGGCCCTCTTGACTTCGTATTCCATGATGTCTGGCTCTAGGTGAGTGATCATACCATTGTGGTTACCTGGGTCACAAAGATCTTTTTTAGATAGTTCTATGTATTCTTGCTGCCTCTTCTTAATATCTTCTGCTTCTGTTAGGTCCACACCATTTCTGTCCTTTATTGTGCTCATCTTTGCATGAAATGTTCCCTTGGTATCTCTAATTTTCTTCAAGAGATTGCTAATCTTTCCCATTCTATTGTTTTCCTCTATTTCTTTGCATTTATCACTGAGGAAGGCTTTCTCATCTCTCCTTGCTATTCTTTGGAACTCTGCATTCAAATGGGAATATCTTTCCTTTTCTCCTTTGCCTTTAACTTCTCTTCTTTTCTCAGCTATTTGTAAGGCCTCATCAAACAACCATTTGGCTTTTTTGCATTTGTTTTTATTGGGGAAGCTCTTGATCACTGCCTCCTGTACAAAGTTATGAATCTCCATACATAGTTCTTCAGGCACTCTATCAGATCTAATCCCTTGACTCTGTCACTTCCACTGTATAATCATAAGGGATTTGATTTAGGTCATACCTGAATGGTCTAGTGGTTTTCCCTACTTTGTTCAATTTAAGTCTGAATTTGGTAATAAGGAGTTCATGATCTGAGCCACAGTCAGCTCCCGGTCTTGTTTTGGCTGACTGTATAGAGCTTCTCCATCTTTGGCTGCAAAGAACACAATCAATCTGATTTCAGTGTTGACCATCTGGTGATGTCCATGTGTAGAGTCTTCTCCTGTGTTGTTGGAAGAGGGTGTTTGCTGTGACCAATGTGTTCTCTTTGCAAACTCTGTTAGCCTTTGCCGTGCTTCATTCTGTACTCCAAGGCCAAATTTGCCTATTACTCCAGGTATCTCTTGACTTCCAACTTTTGCATTCCAGCCCCTTATAATGAAAATGACACCTTTTTTGGGTGTTAGTTCTAGAAGGTCTTGTAGGTCATTCATTGAACTGTTCAACTTCAGCTTCTTCAGTGTTATTGGTCAGGGCACAGACTTGGATTACTGTGATACTGAATGGTGCCTTGAAAATGAACAGAGATCATTCTGTCATTTTTGAGATTGCATCCAAGTACTGCATTTTGGACTCTGTTGTTGACTATGATGGCTACTCCATTTTTTCTAAGGGATTCATCCCCACAGTAGCAGATATAATGGTCATCTGAATTAAATTCACCCATTCCAGTCCATTTTAGGTCACTGATTCCTAAAATGTCGATGTTCACTCTTGCCATCTCCTGTTTGACCACTTCCAATTTGCCTTGATTCATGGACCTAACATACCAGGTTCGTATGCAATACTGCTCTCTACAGCATAGGACTTTACTTCTGTCACCCGTCACATCCACAACTGGGTGTTGCTTTTGCTCTCGCGGTGCACCTGGGAAACCAAGTGGCTGGGACCAAGGAGGTGATTAACACACATGGCCCGCCTGAGACAGTGTGATCTCCAAGCAACTGTTTACCTGAGCTGCTCAGACCTGGGAAGGGCACAAAGCGCATGCCCGACCCACAGAGACTGAGCCAGAACTGTGTCTGAGTGTCTCCTGTGGAGGTACAGGTCAGCAGTGGCCTGCTGCAGGGGCTCTGGGTGCACAGACCTCGGTATGGCATAAGGCCTCTTGGAGGAGGTCACCATTAACCCCACCATAGAACCACCAGAACTTATACAGGACTGAGGAAAGACTCTGGGAGGGCACAAACAAAACCTTGTGTGCACCAGGTCCCAGGAGAAAGGAGCAGTGACCCCACAAGAAACTGACCCAGACATGCCCATGAGTGTCCAGGAGGCCCCGGCAGAGGCATGGATTGGCAGTGGCCCGCTGCAGGGTCGGAAGCACTGAGTGCGGCAGTGCGTGCATCAGGCCTTTTGAAGAAGGTTGCCATTATCTTCACTACCTCCACCAGAGTTTGGCCTCAGGTTAAGCAGCAGGGAGGGAACACAGCCCTGCCCATCAACAGAAAATTGGATTAAAGATTTACTGAACATCGCCCAACCATCAAAACAAGACCCAGTTTCCCCCTCAGTCAGTCTCTCCCATCAGGAAGCTTCCATAAGCCTCTTATCCTTCTCCACCAGAGGGCAGACAGAATGAAAACCACAATCACAGAAAACTAACCAATCTCATCACATGGACCACAGCCTTATCTAGCCCAACAAAACTATGAGCTATGCCATGCAGGGCCACCAATGACAGACGGGTCATGGCAGAGAGTTCTGACAAAACGTGGTCCACTGGAGAAAGGAATGGCAAACCACTTCAGTATTCTTGCCCTGAGAGCCCCATGAACAGTATGAATAGGCAAAAACGTATGACAAAAAGGTATAAACTCCCCAGGTTGGTAGGTGCCCAGTATGCTACTGGAGAAGAGTGGAGAAACATGCGTTAGTACATGATATTTATCTTTCTCTTTCTGACTTACTTCCCTCTGTATAATAGGTTCTAGGTTCATCCACCTCATTAGAACTGACTCAAATGTGTTCCTTTTTATGAGTGAGTCATATTCCATTGTGTATATGTACCACAACTTCTTCATCCATTAATCAGTTGATGGACATCTAGGTTGCTTCCATGTTCTAGCTACTGTAAATAGTGCTGTAATGAACAATGGGATACATTTAATTTCAGAGTGTATTTAGAAGTGGGATTGCTGGGTCATATGGTGGTTTTATTCCTAGTTTTTTTTAACAAATCTCCATACTGTCTTCCATAGTGGCTGTATCAATTTATATTCCCATCTAAGTGCCAGAGCGTTCCCTTTTCTCCACACCCTCTCCAGCATTTTTTATAGACATTTTGATGATGGCCATTCTGACTGGTGTGGGGGTGACAGCTCATGGTTGTTTTGATTTACATTTCTCTAATAATGAGTGATGTTGAGCATTTTTTCATGTGTGTTAGTCATCTGTATGTCTTCTTTGCAGAAATGTCTGTTTAGGTCTTTTTCCCACTTTTTTTTTTTTCCCTGCTTTTTGATTGGGTTGTTTCTTTTTCTGGTACTGAGTTGTATGCAATGCTTGTATATTCCGGAAATTAATCCTTTGTCAGTTGTTTCATTTGCTATTATTTTCTTCCACCCGGAGGGTTGTCTTTTCACCTTGCTTATAGTTTCCTCTGCTGTGCAAAAGCTTTGAAGTTTAATCAGGTCCCACTTGTTTACTTTTGTTTTTATGTCCATTACTCTAGGAGGTGGGCCATAGAGGATCTTGCTTTGATTTATGTCATTGAGTGTTCTGCCTATGTTTTCCTCTAAGAGTTTTATAGTTTCTGGTCTTACATTTAGGTCTTTAATCCATTTCGAGTTTTTATCTTTTAAATTTTTTTTTAAAGTTTTTATCTTTTTAATCTTCGGGTGTGGTGTTAGGAAGTGTTCTAATTTCATTCTTTTACATGTAGCTGTCCAGTTTTCCCAGCACCATTTATTGAAGAGGCTGTCTTTGCCCCATTGTATATTTTTGCCACCTTTGTCAGAATTAAGGCACCCACAGGTGCATGGGTTTATTTCTGGGCTTTCTACCTTCTCCCATTGGTCTGTATTTCTGTTTTGTCCCAGTACCACACTGCCGTGATGACTGCAGCTTTGTGGTGAACTCTGAGTCAGGAAGGCTGACTCCTCCAGCTCCATTCTTTCTCAGGACTGCTCTGGCTATGCAGCTAGTATACTATTTGGCTAGTATTTTCATAACATTTTAAATTGTAATTTTTTTATTAAAAATGAGATCAAGATCTTATGTTTAAGAGTGATCTGCATTTCCTTGTCTGAGACCTATCCAGATTCATTGCCTATTTTTCTATTGTGTTCTGTGTCGGAAAAAAACTTTTTCCAGTTTGTCATTTGTCTTTGTTTCTGTTCTTTGCCATAAAGCATTGTTTTTTTTTAAACATGTGTCTATATAACTATTTTTTTAAATTAACACTTTACTTTTTTGGAACAGTTTAAGGTTCATCACAAATTAAGGGGAAGGGGCAGAGATTTCCCATATATACTTCCTGTCCCTAGGCATGCATAATCCCAGACCCCATCAACACCCTTATCAGAGTGGTACAATGGTTACAACTGATGAATCTACACTTGACACATCATGATCATAAAAGTCCATAGGTTATATAATATGGCTCATTCTATGTGTCTGGACAAATGCATAATGACAAGTACCTATCATTATGGTATTACATCGAGTATTTTCACTGCCCTAAAAATTCTGTGTTCTACCTGTTCATTCCTACTTGTCCCCACCCTGTACCCTCCAGTTCTGCCTTTTCTAGAATAGCATATAGTTGGAATCATACAGTATGTAATCTTCTTACATTTGTTTCTTTCACTTAGCAATATACACTTAAGACTGCTCCAAGTCTTTTCATGGCTTGATAGCTCATTGCTTTTTAGTGCCGAATAACATTCCATTGTCTTCAGAACAGTTTATTTACCCATTTACCTACTGAAGGAGATCCATTATTTCCAGGTTTTTGGCAACTATGAATAAACCTATTATAAATATCTGTTTGCAGGTTTCCATGTGAATATAAGTTTTTATCTCCTTTGGGTAAACAGCAAGGAGTATGACTGCTAGATCATTTGGTAAAAAGCATTTTAGTTTTGCATGAAACTACTAAACTGTCTTCAAATGTTGGCAATACCATTTTGCATTCCTACCAGCAATCAAAGAAAGTTTCTGTTGCTCTACATCTTGTCACAATTTGGTGTTCTCAGTGTTTATGATTTTGGCTATTAGAATAGCAGCAGATGAGCAGCGGTGTCCCACTGTTTAATTTGCATTTGCCTGATGACATAAGATGTGGAGCATCATTTCATATGCTTATCTGCCACCTAGGTATCTTCTCTGGCAAGGTCTTCAGCACATTGTTTAATCAGGTTTTTAAGTTTTTTTACTGTTGAATTAAATTCTTTGTATATTTTGAAGAAGAGTCTTTTACAGATAGCTTTTTTGCATGTATTTCTTCCAAGTCTGTGGCTTGTCATCTCAATCTTTTAACACTGTCTTTTGCAGAGCAGAAGTTTGTGAAGTGAGAGTCGCTTAGTTGTGTTAGACTCTTTCGGACTCCATGGACTGTAGCCCACAAGGCTCCTCTGTCCATGGGATTCTCCAGGCAAGAATATTCGAGTGGATTGCTGTTCCCTTTTACAGGTTATCTTCCTGACCCACGGATTGAACCTGGGTCTCCTTCACTGCAGGCAGATTCTTAACCATCTGAGGCACCAGGGAGTATCAATTCTTTCTGAGATTGTGCATTTGGTGGTGTATCATCAGACTTGCTTTGAATCTCTACTGTTCTACCAATTTATAAAAAATAGTACATTACATATTTCACCTTTTAAATATTCCTTACATCCTAAATAAAAAGATGGTTCCAATGTACTATGATGTCTTAATATATATCTCATTGTCATTTTGACTTAAAAAACACACAAAGTAAAGCACATAACAGTTTCACTGCCATAATACGATGCCTGTGGCTACTGACCAGGGTGTCCCTGCTGGTGTAATGGACCATCCACCCTTCCTTCACCATGGTGCTGCTCTTCCTCTTTGTGTGCTTGATGGACTGGACGACCCTCATCAGCGGAATGTTATTGCTTGTTGATGGACTAAAAAATATTTTAAATTTATGACAAATATTTATAATGTTAACTTAAAAGATTATCAATACAGTAAACTGATCAAACCCTTTCAAAGATAATTAAACTAAAATTCCCCAAAATATCTTAGGAAGACAAACAATGGCTTAAGAAGAAAAAGATAAATTAATCCTGTTATGATGATACATAGTTAATTTATAAAAGACAAAGATAATACTGTTAAGGGAAGCACACTGACAAACTGTCCACCTTGGCCAGGCTCTCAAGTAACCATCTGCATGAGTTATTTTACAACAGGAGGTCCTAGTAAGGAACACAGAATAAGCACTACCAACCAGAAGAGTTCGGGAAAGGTCAAAAGGAGACACTGTGTGTCCGCCCACTTCCCAGAATCCCTCTTGCTAGCATCCATCTTGGCTGAGCGATGCGTGTGCCAACAGGAAGGACTCTGAGTCAGAATGATTGGCCAATGACAACCCGGAAATTAATCCCATCACAATAAAACCAGAGACTGCGAGCCATGTGGCAGAGCAGTTCTCCTGGGTTCCCTCACCCTCCTGCTCTCCACCCGGGTGCCCTTTCCCAGTTTAAAATCTCTTGCTTTGTCAGCATGTGTCTCCTCGGACAATTCATTTCCGAGTGTTGGACAAGAGCCCGCTCTTGGGGCCCTGGAGGGGGGCCCCCCTCTTCCTACAACAATACTGTAAGTCATCATTATTTGTCATCAATATTTCTGAAGGGCCACAAGACATAAGAAAGCAATGAAGAGCAGAAAGAATCCTCTCCGGTTGGCAAATCTGGAGCCTGAGAGAAGGTCTCATTTGGGATTGCTGCCAAAAATCATACCCTAGATAACATGACAAATTAATAAATTCATAACAAGACAAAATTCAAATATCAAATTCCATTATTCATGTTGTCAGCAACATTTACTAACAGAAGATACTGAAAGAAAAATGATTTACAGGTATTAGGAAAGTAAAAATAATAAATAATGAAATGAGTCAGATCAGGTAATACTGAAACATAGGTCAGAAACAGTGGAGCTGGAGAGAAAAGAGCACCTTGGCATAAGTGTGTGAAAAATACACTGCTTTTCAATTGAGTCTCAAACAGTTAAATACTTGCTCTTAAACTGTGAAGTACCCATGATTAGGAAACCAGCTTAGTTCTCTTAAGTCTCCTCCAATTTGGGCAAACATTTAGTTAATAATGATAATGATAATAATAGCTATAATTCAATGATAAGACAAACTGAATAAATGATTCAGCCATGTGAGACTGACAAATGACCCATTTTCTCTAAATACCTATTTGCTGCCACTGAAAAACAAAACCTGCTTGAAATGTTAACAGTGTATCACAAAGTAGTGTATCTTATAGGCTGTATCTAAAAAAACTGAATTTCTATAAATATAGGAGGATATATAAGTCTCATAATCCAGGAGCATTTTTACAAAGTGCTAACAGATGAACTGCAATATGAAAACTGCCCCCAAATTCATTACCATCATCTCTGTGCAGCATTCTCAGGTATAATTCTTACTGAGGTTTGCAACATTAGCTAACATCCTGTGTGAAGAAACTTGTTGCTTTACCTGACAGTCCAATGCTGGCACTTTGTGAAAGACTGATACACAGCTAGGTATCATTATCTAGACTGTATTTAAATAAAGCATTTTTCTTTTTAAGAAAACAGGATTCTCATACCTTCCCATCTTGAGTGGACAGCAAGAGGAATATAATTTATTTTGGAAAAATACTGTGGTACATGTAAAAGCATTAGCCACAATTTAACTGATTTTAAACTACATTTTTGGGGGGGGAATGAATTGGGAGATTGGGACTGACAAGCATATAGTACTGTATATGAAATAGATAACTAATGAGAACCAACTGTAGAGCACAAGGAACTCTACTCAATGCTCTGTGGTGATCTAAATGAGAAGGAAATCTAAAAAACAGGGGATATATGTGTATGTATAATTGATTAACTTTGCTATACAGCAGAAACTAACACCACTGTAAAGCAACTATACTTCAAGAAAAAAAATTACATTTTTAGGTTCCACTTAAAGAGATATGATTTTTTCTTTTTTAATAGAACTCCTGGACTGACCTTGCATTTGGAAATAGCTTGCAGTCCATACCCATGCATTACCTGATTGTTTTAACAGCTTCTTCGTCTCTTTCCACATCAAGATCAGATGGATCCAAGAAAAACATTTTATCTTCTGGGGGAGATGGTTCTTCCGTGTCATCCAAACCCCGACTACCATCACTGTTCATGTCACTACTGTCAACATCCATTGGTATATCTGTATCTGTTCCCAAAGTAGATGGTTCTGGCAAAGTTTTAAATGAATTCAGAATTTTACATTAATGGAATATCAATACACCTAAATAGAGACAGTATATCAAATGTGAAAACAAGTTTTAAAATTCTTAAATGAAATTACAGAAAAATATTTTTATATTCAAGATAAAGAAATATTCCTTAGGATGACAGAAGTGTAAAAACCATAAGGCAGAAAATTAATTTGATTGCATCAAAATTTTAAATTTTGATAATGACAAGACACTAGAAGCAAAGTAAAAGGTTAGCCACTATATTATAGACCTGGCCAGCTGATTTTCCACAAGTGTCTAAGACAATACAAGGAAAAAAGAATATTCTGTTCAGTATACGGTCATAGGACAAATGGGTATTTATATGCAAAAAAGGAAATTGGAAGTTCTCCTTAAATCAAATACAAAAATTAACTTAAAGTGGATCACAGACCTAAATATAAGAGTTTAATCTTATAAAACTCTTAAAAGAAAGCATAGGTGTAAACTTTGGGATAGTGAGTTAGGCAAAGCCTTCTTAGATATACCACCAAAAACCTAAATGACAAGAAAAAATAAATAAATTGGACTTCATCAAAATTTAAAACTTCTCTGCTAAAAATGACACCTCAAAGAAAGTGAAAAGGCAGAGCACAAAATGGTAGAAAGTATCTGCAAATCATGTATCAAATAAGTGACTTCTATCCAGAATATTTAAAGAATTCTTACAACTCAATAATAAAAAGATAAATAAATAACCTAGTTAAATGCGCAAAGGACCAGAAGAGATATCGCTCTGAAGCAGATGTAAAAATGACCAAGAGGTATATAAAAAGATACGCAATGTCAGTTAGCCATCTGGGAAATGCAAATCAAAACTATAATGAGACATCACTTCATACTCACTAGGATGGTGACAATCAAAACAACAGACAATTAACAAGTGGTGGAAAGGATACGTAGAAATGAGAATCCTCATACACTGCTGGTGGGAATGTAAAATGGAATGGCTGCTTTTGTAAACAGTTTGGCAGTCCTCAAAAAGTTAAACAGAGCTACCATATGACTCAACAGTTCCACTACTGGCTATCTACCCAAGTGGAATGGAAACACATGTAGTCAATTGTACTCAAATGTTCATAGCTGCCTTGTTCCTAATAGCTCCAAAATGGATACAACTCAAAGGACTATGGCTGGCTGGTGAATGAATGAATCAAGTGTGGAACATTCAGGCAGAGGAATATTACTCATCAATAAAAAAACAATGAAGTATCGATACATGCAACATGGATGAACCTTGAAAACATTATGCTAAGTGAAAGAAATTAGTCACAAAGACTACACATTCTATGATTCTATTTATATGAAATGTCTAGAAGGGACAAACTGATACAGATAAAAGTTGACTTAGTGGTTGCCAGGGGCTAGCACAGAAAAGTGGATGGGAAGTGACAATTAATTGGTATGGAGTTCTTCTCAGGATGATGAAAATGCTCTAAAATTAGGCTGTAGTGATGGCTGTATAACTGGGAATAAACTAAATGTGTGAACTGTACAGTATACAACTCATATGTCAATAAAGCTGACGAAGAATTAGTAGAATATATAACATGTGAACAGGTAGTTTAGAGAGAAAAAAAACTAATTAATTAAACAGTAAATATCTGAAAGAGATAAATGAACGCTAAAATAAATATAAATGGTATTTCATATCCACTTGTCAAAAGGTAGACAGGACGAAAATACATGAACTAGCTAAATCTAGAAAAGATTTCAATCATGTGGAAAAGCTGTATTAATTCTGAGCAACTGAAATGAAGAAACCAATCATGCTCTGTCAACTGTCTTAAACAGCAACCACAGAAAACATACCACATGAGAAAAGGTTAAACTCTTAAGGACACTAATTTCCACTCTTATGCTTTTCCTCCTATATCCATTCTCCAGGGAATCTTCCTAACCTAAGGATCAAACCTAGGGCTCCTGCACTGCAGGCAGATTCTTTACCATTTGAGCCACCAGGGAAGCCTTTCCTATAGAACACAGTTCAGTTCAGTTCAGTCGCTTAGTCGTGTCCAACTCTTTGTGACCCCATGAATCACAGCACGCCAGGTCTCCCTGTCCATCACCAACTCCCGGAGTTTATTCAAACTCATGTCCATCAAGTCGGTGATGCCATCCAGCCATCTCATCCTCTGTTGTCCCCTTCTCCTCCTGCCCCCAATCCCTCCCAGCATCAGGGTCTTTTCCAACGAGTCAACTCTTCGCATGAGGTGACCAAAGTATTGGAGTTTCAGCTTCAGCATCAGTCCTTCCAATGAACACTCAGGACTGATCTCCTTTAAGACGCACTGGTTGGATCTCCTTGCAGTCCAAGGGACTCTCAAGAGTCTTCTCCAACACCACAGTTCAAAAGCATCCATTTTTCGGCACTCAGCTCTCTTCACAGTCCAACTCTCTCATCCACCCATGACCACTAGAAAAATGATAGCCTTGACTAGACGGACCTTTGTTGGCAAAGTAATGTCTCTGCTTTTTGACTGTGGCTCAGATCATGAACTCCTTATTGCCAAATTCAGACTTAAATTGAAGAAAGTAGGGAAAACCACTAGACCATTCAGGTATGACCTAAACCAAATCCCTTATGATTATACAGTGGAAGTGAGAAATAGATTTAAGGGACCAGATCTGATAAGAGTACCTGATGAACTATGGACAGAAGTTTGTGACACTGTACAGGAGACAGGGATCAAGACCATCCCCATGGAAAAGAAATGCAAAAAGGCAAAATGGTTGTCTGAGGAGGCCTTACAAATAGCTGTGAAAAGAAGAGAAGCTAAAAGCAAAGGAGGAAAGGAAAGATATTCCCATTTGAAAGCAGAGTTACAAAGAATACCAAGGAGAGATAAGTAAGCCCTCCTCAGCGATCCATGCAAAGAAACAGAGGAAAACAACAGAATGGAAAGACTAGAGATCTCTTCAAGAAAATCAGAGATACCAAGGGAACATTTCATGCAAAGATGGGTTCGAAAAAGGACAGAAACAGTATGGACCTAACATAAGCAGAAGATATAAGAAGAGGTGGCAAGAATACGCAGAAGAACTGTACAAAAAAGATCTTCACGACCCAGATAATCACGATGGTGTGATCACTCACCCAGATAGAGCCAGACATCCTGGAATGTGAAGTCAAGTGGGCCTTAGAAAGCATCACTATGAACAAAGCTAGTGGAGATGATGGAATTCCAGTTGAGCTATTTCAAATCCTGAAAGATGATGCTGTGAAAGTGCTGCACTCAATATGCCAGCAAATTTGGAAAACTCGGCAGTGGCCACAGGACTGGAAAACGTCAGTTTTCATTCCAATCCCAAAGAAAGGCAATGCCAAAGACTGTTCAAATTACCGCACAATTGCACTCATCTTACACACTAGTTAAGTAATGCTCAAAATTCCTATGGAACTACTTATACTCAATTTTTTACTAGCCATGTAATATTAAGGAAAAGTTATGCTGCAAGTTTGCTCCTTTCTTCCAAATAAGGTAATCACTTTGAGTGATATAATCTTGAAAAGAGGGGGGAAAAAAAAGGGTAAAAAAGCAAGAACGTTCAGCTAAGTGATTATTTGATGGAAAAAGAGAAGTGAGACAGTACAATGACTTCTAAAGACTATGAACTTCGATGCCAGACCACACAGGTTCAAATCCCAACTCTACCACTGCTGGTTGTAACTCTTAAGCAAATTATGTAATGCTTTTGTGCCTAAGTTTACTCATCTCTAAGTCTTTATCTCAAAAGGTTGTTCTCAGGTTTCAATGTCAATATATTTAAAATGTTTACAGTAATGCCTGGCATACATTAAGTAGTCAATAAATACTGGAAATATGAAATAGTTCTAGGGACAACAGCAGGGTTATAAAATAAGTTTTGCAATGTCTAAAGATAAACAAGAATATGCAGCACCATTTGCCACATTTGACTACAGAGTGGTAGGTGGTTAAAGGAGACCAGAAGGCATAAATAAAAGTATACTATTAGTGATATCTGTATTTTGCTTTTGTTATTAAATCAGAAAAAAGTCAAAGAAACAAAGTAAACAAAATAAAATATGCAAATATAACCTTATATAAAGATAATACACAAAAAAATTGTGATCTTTTCTGTAAATTAAGAAAAAGACTTTTACCTCCATTGAAAGTAACCTCTCCAAGGCAGTCTCTTGGTACTTTAGATGCACATCGTTTATGGCAGTTGAATTTACAATCTAAAATAAAATATTCATCTTATTAATTTATGTAAAAAGCCAGGCAGTATCAGATATGGTTAAAGACTTTCTTTACTCACACATATAGTGTTATTAAATAATGACGATGAAATAATAAATATTTCCTCTATAAGAACTCAGGTCTTGGATTAAAGGTCTGGTTTCATATTCTGATACCACCTCTTAATAGCTGGTTAATCCCTCAGCGCTCAGTTTCTTTATCTGTAAAATGAAGTCTATACCACTTCTATAACACTTTGCCAAAATGTTGCTGCAGATCCATGCTTCCCTCCCTTACGTCACATTCTTCTTTCCATATCCCCCTTAAACAGTTTCTCAGGCTGATTAAATTCCTTTCCAACGTATGTCAGTCAGTTACTTTCAATTCCTAATTATTAGGACCTGGTTCTTATGCAGAAAAGAAATTGCAATGCTACAACCACTTATTAGGAATTAGTAAGAGCTTTCCCAGACAACCGTGTAAGAAAGGACTGAGCTTCTCACGCACGAGGTCCCTCACCTGTAGTATATAATGGCTCTCTTCAGCCTGCAAGAACCTCGGAGCTGACTGCACTGCAGATGAGTGTCAGTCAGGTCCAAGCTGTTCAATACTACTGTGTAACTCACGGTTCTCCAACTGTGGTCACCAGGCCCGGAGCATCAGCATCTTTTGAGATGCACGATCTTGGCAGGGCCCCACCCCTAATCTACTATGTCAGCAGCTCAGGGAGTGAGGTTGAGAAACAGGTACTTTAATGACTTCTTCAATTAACATTAAAACTGAAACCACTGCTATAACTACTCTCTATCACCACCTTGAAAATAATTCTACCAACAATAAATGGGTAAAAATAATTTCAAGTCCTGACTTAGAATAATTTTCTAACTCCTATAATTAAAGAAAACTCTTGGTATCATGCCAGTAGAATACAGAAAGGTCATTATAAGAAAAAGCTCTATGAAATTAATAATTTGGTGGATGAGAAAACCTGCATTATGTAATAACGTCTTCAAAAGGGTGAGGCCTTAGGAAAATTCATGTGACACTAATATTAACACTTGCATACATTTAAATATTTGTTTTTTATCTCATGAGGTTTGCAAATTGTGAAAATAACAAGGTTTCCCTTTCCATCTGAAATGTAAAGCCAAGTTTACCATCCATATGCAGCAAGTATGTAGTTCTAATGACAGTCATTTACACTTCTCTATATTCCTGCCCATGTTTTTTATTAATTTATTTGTGTTTTCTTTTATCCTATATATGCTTATATAAGCTGCCCTGAAATTTTAATATAACAAAGTGGAAAACAGATGAATGAATAAATTAATTGCTCTTAGAATTGTATATTTTTTCTCAAATGATCCTGCGTAACTGTTTTAACTATTTTTTTTCCTTAGCTTAACAGGTGAATGAAAATGTCTATGTTACTTCTGAAGTAAAAATACAAGGGTTACTGAATTAAATTATGACTTTTTGATACTTTCTGAACCAATATAAGCACAAAACATTATTCTTTTAAAGCTCTAAGAAGTTAAACTACTAAGCCAGTCATATAGTTAACTGATTTTATTCAAAACTCACTAATCTACATACATATTTTATTTAATCGTTCTTTTAAAAAGTACTGTGCTTTTTTGCATGCAGTTTTAGGATGTTTCTGTTCTACTCAGCAGAATGGCATATTTACTACCTTCACTAAGATTATCTGCTGGCTAGAATTTGTACATCTGTTCTTAATGTTCTTTCCCAAAACATTCTTTAGTGGCTGCTTGCCAATACACTTCAGTGTTGATATTTAAAGTATTAATTTATATATTAACTCATATTAAAAAGTAAGCTGTTGAAATAAAATTTCAACATTTAATTAAGCTTGCCTGATGGTTATTAAATATTGGCAACAAATGTACAATGTATTCTCTATTTGATATTCTCCTATGTAGCCATATATTGCTAAGAAAAGTTTTCTTATATACTTAAAAATTAAATTTACACATAAATTATTTAATTCAACACTGTTAACAGGACTTATTGTCACAAAGATCTCAATTCCAATGGTTCACCTACATAAAACTAGGTAATTCAATTCCACAAATACTTTTACATAAAAAATATGGTATCAAGAAGTAATGATAATTACAATAATCACATGAAAAATAAGTACATAAGATTATAGACAGATTTACTTATATCTTATCTTGGCTTAATGCCTAATAACAGATTTAAACTCTCTATTTTGGTTTTCACATAATTGTGCAGCACTGTTGAGAAGATGTGAGACAAAAAGATAAAAGCATCTTTTAAAAGCATTAAAACATTACATAACTACAGGAAACCATTACTCTATTAAAAACCTAGTTCATTAGAGATGTTTTTGGAATTCTATGACAATGTTTTAGGTTAGTAACCAAATATAGATGGTCCCCATTGTAATTCCAGTGGCTTCTACTATTTCTGCCTGCTTCAGTGTGATTGTTTAGAATGACAATTTTGGTACAGCTCTCACAGCCACATAATGAAAGCAACAATAAAACTCTTCTAGCATGTTGATGTGTGTGTGTATGAATACTTAATGGAAAGTTCAGTTCAGTCGTGTCTGGCTCTTTGCGATCCCATGGACTGTAGCACACCAGGCCTCCTGTCCAACACCAACTCCCAGAGCTTGCTCACTCATGTCCACTGAGTTGGTGATTCCATTTAATGGAAAGAGGAGGGCATTATTTTATATTTTGGGTAGTGTCTGGCTCTGGAATCACAAAGACTTAAGCTCAAATATTAGCTTACCTGCTCACTAATGGTTCCATATTGACAACTGTTAAGCAGCCACATCTCACGGATTCAAATTCTAGTTTTTCTGTTTACACTCTAATTTTTCTTTAGCATAGCTCCTGGTACAGAATACACATGTTGCAGATACCAGTCATCGTCAATAGATACACATATATGCATATTTTTTTTTTTTAACTATGAGACCAATTTATTTGCTTAAGCCTTCTGAAGTAAAAAGTATTTTGTTATAATTGCTAACAAAAACAAATATGAATTTTACTTCAGAAAATCATGCAATCCTACCTTTACACTGCATTCCCTGGCGAAAGAGGCCTTTCAGTAACCGCTTGCAGTACTGACATATCGTGGGACGGGTGTATGAGTGAACAGCAAACGTGTGTGGGACTTTCACCCTGCACATGACCATCTTTTCCATCCAGATTGGGCGACCACTCCAAGAAGGAATTCTCTTACTAGGTTCTTGGTGAACATGTGACTAAAACATAAGTAATTTCCATAGTGTAAGTCAATATTAAAAACAAAGTATTCAGATCAGGGTTTGACCACAGAAGTCATTTATTTCAAACACTAAAGCCACAAATAAAAAAACGTGGATCTCAGCAGTTTCCCTTGGAAGCCTAACTTACCAACCCTCGAATAAGGAAAGTGTAGAATTTTTTTGCTATTATTTATGCAAGGTATTTTCATCCTCACAGATATGTATCCATTGATTAACTATTATTTGCCAGGCACATATGACATTTCACAAATAAGAAACAAAACCTTAAAATGAGTTTATAACATGTTCAAATTCCTTACCAAGAAATTAATCACAGGAAAATTAAGTAAATTCAGAAGGGTTAGTGCTGCTCATGTTGAGCTACTGAACACAACGTCTGAAAATATTTTACAACAAGTCTTGGTTTTTTAAATCTGTTTTAGTAAATACTAAAGTATGTAAAAATCTTTCATTAATAATGGCAGATGCAAATTAAAACAACTTTACCCTTAGTAATAATGCTTTAAGAAGTTCCTCGATATTTTAAGTATATTCCAGTTATTTGGTTTTTTCCCTCTCAGGTGAGCAAAAAGGAAAATTAAAGAAGGTGTTGGTTAAAAATTTTTGTGTCGTTTGAGGGATAAACGGACTTTTAAACTATGACCATTTTTATGTATACAAAGGAAACAATTTAATTCCAGGTCAGATCAATATAGCTCATCACATTAATTCAACATTCATTGACTGTCCTATACTATGTATTGGAAATATGAAAATGAATACAGTCCATATTCTCAAGGACAAAACCCAAATGCCTAACTGCCATCTAGATGCACCACAGATCTTGCTGTAGCTGCCTGCATTCTTCACTGCCAGGACTGCCGTCTGTAACTAGTACTGTGGGTAACTCAGAATGGAGTCACTGTACACTGATATGTTCAACCAACAGAAGCCAAAAGAAATCAAAAGACAGAGAAGTGTACAGGAGAAATGAGAGGAGAAGAAAATAAAGGGCTTTTTTTCCTGAAGGAAGTAGGAGGAAGGAAAAAAGAAAAGGACTGACCACTGGAGGAAACACTACAAAAACAACACAAATAGAGCCCCCGCGGGATAGTTTTTCAATAATGTGTAGCCAGAAACGTTCTAAAGCAAATTACGAAGCAGTTAAAGCAAAGTACAAAAAGAATGTTAAAACCCAAACCAAACTTGCAGACTTCAGCTCTCTATGGTGTCCTGCTCTAGTCTGGCCCACCCCTCCTCCACGTACAGAGCACCGTCAGCAAAAGGAACACTGAAGCGATTCCTCAGAGCTGATAAAGCAGCCAGCAGGAACTAGAAACGGATGCCTTCAGCTTTTGCTTATCCCTCGGCCCCTAGTCTAGTGGTGTCTCAACCCTGTGTTTCTCTTGCTTCTGCTTCAACCACTTAGTCTGTGTCTCAAGCTTAAAACATACACATGGAAAGACTGACCTGAGTTATACCTGGGTCTTCTACTTAGCAGTGCAGTGATTCTTAACCTTTTCCCCATATGAACACCCTTATGCAATCTAACCAGTAATAGTGGTTTACCATCTACTGAGTGAAGAAGGCAAGAAAGGCACAACAGACTTAATCAGCATTTGGAGGATGGAGAATGCTGGCAGAATTGCCTGGAGCACTTGGCTAAAATGGGACCAGTGAGAGTAAGCAGAATTGAGTGGAAGCTCTTTTCTTACCTTGCTTTAATGGCCCTCTTTACAAATTACTTCTTAACTTAAACTCTTTCTTTCTTATTGATGTGTAGCCAGAAATTTTCTGAAAGTAATCTAATTATTTCCACAATGTGTGTTTAAACTAATTTTGGCTGAATTGCTCATAAAAACTTTGTAACAATACTGCCAACTCTCAGTCATATAAAATAATAAAGGCAATATAAAAAATTTAAAGGGGGCGATTCCCCAATTATATATATTTAACTTTGGAAGATTATTCAGTGAAAGAAATATCTCCACTTTTAATGTGCACACTTAAGAATCAAGAATTTCTTTCTACCTTGATTCTGTACTGTTCCTGTAGAAATTTTCCCAAATGGGGAACACCCCAGTGGTCCAGTGCTTAGGACTTTATGCTTTCACAGCCAAGGATGCAGGTTTGATTCCTGGTCAGGGAACTAAGATTCTACAAGTCATGCAGTGGGGCAGGAAAAAAAAATTTTGTCCCTAATGCACTGAGATGAACACTAATCTTTCTCGTCTCCAAACAGCCATCACTCAATATTGGTTTCTCTAAACGTGGTGGTTCCATTTTAACCAAATTCAATGAACAGTCTGTTTTCTTCTGCCTCTCCACCTCTTTACCTGATTCCCTTTACGATGATTTCAGACACTGACAGAAACTGCCTCCTTACATGACAACCCCAGGGTCAGATTCAAAGGCTTCTCTTCCAAACTGGCCTTCTATCATGTCAGTAGTCAGTGAAGTTTATTATTTTGACTCCTTAGAAATTTTTCTTCCTCATGCTTTATCTATGAAATCAAGACAATAGCTCCGTGCCTTCCAGGACTGTGGTGAGGATTACACAAGAAGAGGTAAGTAAAGCATCCCAGCATGAAGACTGGCACCGCACAAGTTACAAGGCTCTTCCTGCACAGCCGCTGACAGCGAGCTCTCTAAGCCCGGTTCAGACTCAGGGTGCTCCCAGCTCTTCACTATCCCCTTCACCCCTTTACACTGTCCTCTTTTACCACTCTTCCTTCCCTCTGACCTTCCTCCATGAGCTCTCAGCTCTTCTTACTGTATGTACCTTCATTTTTGAGACTGTATTCTTTACTACAGTTTCTACTTGTTCTAAAACACTCTGTACAATCTATCCAATTCAAACATACCACTCTCCTTATACTTCTCTAAAGAATTTTCATCCTCTGGGTAAAATAAAAATGAATAAATTAAAACTGAATACCTTATTCATCTGCTCGGTCCTGTCATTTCCTAATCTTATAATACTCAGTGGGTATGGCTGACAAACCAGTACTGTTTGCGGGGTTCTTAAGACAACATACATTCATCCTACAGTCCCCAATTCGAGCCAGGTTTCCCTGTGTAGCTTGTGTGTAAAAGGCATTAATCTTTCCCTAAACTTTCGCATGTGTTTATAGTAACTCCTCCTTCTCAGTTCTAATGCTACAGCACTCATCTTATACTTTAAAAATGTCATACTAGGGCTATGCAATATGGAAACGTGAGATTTTTGTGAAAGAATTTCAGAAGCTTCTATTTTAGATCCTCAATTTAGCGAAATCTTGTGATGAAGCTGTTAAGACAACAGTCCAATGGCTTGATTTTGCCATTAATATACAGAAGGCCAAAGAGGTTACAGAAGTAACTAAATTAAGACTGTAATCTACAGATGGAAATCATTTAAAGTAGTACCAAATAAGTAAGGCAGTTATTTCTTTATTCCCCAATCTACTACATTTACCCTTGAGGTGTACAATATAAGAGGAAAAATCATGGATTTACACATAAGCAGATCTGGGTTGAATTCTAATATTGCTTACTAATTTGTTCTGTGACTTCAATCAAGTCACTTGATGATTCTGAGTGCCAGCTATCTCACGGTATACAGACCTCACTGGAATATTGTCAAGAGCAGTGATGTCACTCAAACACTCATTCATTTATGACTGAGTGCCGACTAAGGTACAAGGTACGGAGCTGGGCATGGTGGGGCAAAGAAAGACATGAGCACTGTCTTCTCTAAAAAGATAAACTCCTTGAGGACAATCTAATATACAAAGGCTGTGATACTATGGTACAATGCTATACACACCATCAAGGAGGTTTGAAAAGTGGTATGGCATTCAGAAAAATAACTTCTAGGTAAACGGGAATCTAGGTCTAGAAAAAGCACATAGGAAAAAAAAAAAGAAAAAGCACATAGGATAGATATCAACAAGAGCAAATGTGGGGAGGGTAGGGTGGGGAGAAAGGATGTGTTCAGGGAACGCTGAATACTACAGATTGTCGGAAACGCAGAATATACAGAGGTTTCCTTGAAAGAAGTGATCTAATTGGTTGTTGACTATTAAGTTGTAGTGAAGTGTGGAGAGCAGGAGTCAGGATACTGATCAGGAGACTGATCTTGTGGTTCAAGTGATAAGGTGATCTCAAAGTATACAACATGCAATTCATTGCTACTGGTAAGCCCTGTCTACAGTGATACATTTTAAGTTTCTGAAGTGTAGGAATGCTACTGTTCTTTAGTATATAACTTATGATTTAGGATGAAACATAAAGAGTAAGTAGAAATATAAAGAATAAGTGGTAAGAATGCCCTCTATTATCTTAAGAGTACATACCTCTTCAGTGGGAAGGGCTACATAATCAGTCTGCAGGGGTCTTGGAACTGAGAGGCCAGGTCCTGGCAGGGATACATTTGAGAGACGTCTCTTTCTTACACCACTACAGTTATTTGGAATCTTGAAGGCACATCGTTTATGATAATTTAATCCACAGCCTAAATATATTTTAAAAGGTTAAAAAAAAGTTTTTTAACTTAACCATCTAAGTGCATACATTAAAAAAACAACCGGGGCTTCTTTTCTCTGGCAGCAGTAGCTATCCTAATGAAGAACCCAGATAACAAGCTAAGAAGAATAGGAAATGTGTAGAAAGGTTTATTTAGAAAGGTTAGGTTAGCTAAAGCAGTGGTTTCTTCAAGTGTGCTCCCCAAGGTAGCACTCAAGAATTTGTTAGAAATCTAATAAATTATTGGGCTTCACCTCAGACCTACTGAATCAGAAACTTTGGAGATGGGGCCTTACAAAGTGATGTTTCAGCAAGTCTTCAAGGTGATTCTGATACACAGTAAAGTTTGAGAACCACTGGCTTAAGTAACTTCAGCAAACTGTGGACTATGACATGTGAAAATTACATGCAATTCAGATTTCAGTGCTCATAAATAATTTTATTGGAACACAGCACTCTCACAGTTGACCACCTGCCCATGGCTATTTTCATGCTACAATGGCAAAGTTAAGCCACTGTAACTGAGACCACATGGCCAGCAAAACTTAAAATCCCAGCATGCACCCTCTGGTCCTTTAGAGAACAAGTTTACTGACTAATCAGATGTGCACCTACATCCTACCCCCCTGGCAATTCTAACACGGAACCACCAGATTGCTCTGCTTCTAAACCTCGGGTACTACCTAGTCACTGACCAATGATCTTATTTTTTCATTGATGATTAAAGAACTCAAATGTAAAAACTTATTTCAAATTATCAAAAATTTAGAACACATACCTTCACATTTCAGTCCCTGGCGTACCAATCCCCAAAGCATCTCACCACAGTAATCACAGAAAGTAGGTGCTTTGTAAGAATGCACATAGAGAGTATGCGGACGAATCTGGAAGTCTTCTACTGTGGCCAAAGCTTTAAAAATAAGGGAAATATTCAAATAAACCCTATACTTGCAGTTGTGATAAATTAAGAACATCGACCATAGTCACTTATGTCAAAGCATACAGAATTTTTCTTTTTCTGAAACTTTCATCTTTCATCGATAAAAAATTATTTTAAGACTTTAATATCATGGCTTTTGAACTTTATTTTAGGAAACTGACCAACTTAAAATAACTTGATCTCTGAAAGTATGTATTTTGACCTCCAAAAGCATTTTCTTGGAGTTAGATTGCAAATAATTGTCAGATTTATTTTAGCTAATTAAAAACTATTTAACGTAAAATGTACTGGGAAGTAGAACACTAAATTTAAAAAAAGTATAGAACTTAACATTAACTTATAGCAATGTTTCTGGGAGAAATGCACTCAGTCCTAATTTAGGATCCCAGGATACACTCTGTCTGTCCTCCACAGTCCCAGTGTATAGGAAAAAGACTCTTCTCCCCTCTGTGTGCAACTCAACAAAGCAGATGCATCCATCATCAGACATCCTTTCAACATCACCTGCAAGTCACTAAGGATATTCCTGTGGGCTGACGTAGGCTCCAGAGCAAAGAAGGAATAAATATGAGCATGACCACCAGGGAAGACAGGGAGTAAAGCCCCTCTACAATGAAAAGGAAGACAAGGACTGGGATGTGTTCAGAATTTGGGGTTGTAGTGGAGAAGATAAACAGTAAGGATTAGAGACTAACAAGGAAAGGTGGTGATCAGAAAGAATCTCAAGACTACAAAGATGAAACTGGGAAGAGGGGAAAAAATGGTGGCAGGATGCTGGACTCTTGGCCTGGCCTTTCTTCCTTTCCTTCTCTCCCATCTCTTTACTTCTTTTTTCCATCCCTCTACATCTCTCCCTCCCTCTTTCCTTTGCTGCCAAACAGAAGTTCTACAGGCCTACTATACACATTCTTTATCCCTTGACACTTCTCACTAGCTATCCTGCCCACCTGCTGTTGGATGAGGTAAGAAATAGCAGGGGCTAAGGAACAATGGATGGCAAGAATGGGTGAGAGGGGAAAGGAGAGAATAAGAAAATGTCCACGAAGAAAAAGAAGAGAAGGAGCATTGTTTAAGTCATGGAATCAACCAATATTGCAATTTCCTCTTCCACATCTTTATTATTTCTTTCTTTTTTTTCCTTCTGATTTTCTTCTCCAAATGGTCACAGAAATGGGAAAAGGAAACAGAATTTCAGTGTAATTGTTTAATTTCCTTGGAGGAATATAGAGAAAATATAAAAGAGGAATATAGTTCTCTTCCAATTCAACTGGTAATTCCCTTAGCTTAGTAACACTTTAATTCAGGGCTTATTTTCCTGGGGGCTTCCCTGGTGGCTCAGATGGTAAAGAGCCTGCCTGAAATATGGGAGACCTGGGTTCCCTCCCTGGGTTGGGAAGGTGCCCTGGAGAAGGAAATGGCAACCCACTCCACTGTTCTTGCCTGGAGAATTCCATGGACGGAGGAGCCTGGTCGGCTATGGTCCATGGGGTCACAATGAATTGGACCCGACTGAGCGACTAACACTTTGTTTCTTATTTTCCTATTTTCTCATCTGTGATGTAACCTTCCTGAAAGTAAAAATCATATAATAACCTTATTATAGATGAAAGAAGTAAGCAACTATAGTATTTACAAAGTATAATTGAATATAGCATTTAGTTGAAGTCCCCCCCACCCCCACCAAAAAAAGGCTCTTTGGAGGGGAAAAAAAGGCAACAAAATAAAAGAAACTATTTACTTACCTGAAAGAACAACTTCTACTAGGTCTCCTTCATGTATTTCATCTGCTGAGGTAATGAGCTGCAGAATATTTTCTGAGTTCATATCATGGCGAAAAAGAAGAATTTTGTCATACATGCCAAAGAATCCACACTCTGGAAACTGTAGGAAAACAGTCCTGTATCAGTATACTCATTTCCTAAGTAAATGTCTCAATCTTATGTAATAATTTTAAATGTACTTTTGTTGTTGATCAGTTGCCAAGTCGTGTCCAATTCTCTGCAACCCCATGGACTGCAACATGCCATGCCTCCCTGTACCTCATCATCTCCTGGAAATGCTATTTGCTAACAATTTTATTAATATCCAAAAAGATCAACCATGTGCTCAAGCACCTTGGTTAAATCTCAAGTTCAAAAATATAAAAGTAAGCAATATATATAATTACTGATATCTTAAAACATTTGTCTCTTAGTACAGAATTTCTTTACTCAGTTATTGATGAAGAATAAAACCTTCAACTCAGTGCTATTCTTACAAAGACTGAGGGATGAGCAGTCTTTCCTGTCCTTCAGAACTGAGCTGCCCATCTAGTCACCTACCAGCCATACTGTTGTTGTTCAGGATGGACACGTGTGGTTATTTAAATTTAAGCTAATTAAAAATAAATAAAAGCCGAGTTTCTCAGTCTAGCCATATTCCCTGTGCTCAATCACCACGCTAATCTAGCTTGAGTAATCAACTGTTATTTATGCTTCCCCTTAACTTTTACATCTTGATGGTTTACCAAATTTAATATCTTCTTTATGGAGTCAACTCACTGTATCCTCTAAATAAGATATCCTGACCTTGAATGATATTTCCTTGTTCAGATCCAGTTGGTTTTGTAACGAGCAGTTTGATCATGTAACTCGTCAGGTTTTCCTATTTACTTTGCCCACTGAAAAAGGCCAGGCCAAACTTGTAGCCCACTTCTACATCAATTAAGGATCTTACAGCATATATTTTAGGTGCAGATACCAACCTAGTTCATCTTACTTTATGGCCTTAATTTTCCCATTAAAAATTCTTATATACTTCTCTAAAAAGGTCTCAATTCTGGGGGAAAAAGTTAAATTTTTAGGAATTGAAAATAATGACTTAATTAGAAATTTTAAAGTTTACTTGCATTTTAAAAAACCTAAGTTAATAAAGTGTAGAAATATTTAGAATTTTTATAATACTATATCTCTTTTCAATATTTGAGTTATGGATATTTTTATAACTTTGTAACATGCTGTAAACAGATCTAACAGCATAAGAATTTTCCACTGAAAAGAGTAATACAGAATCAAAAGTTATTTTCATTAAATTTTAACTTAAAATTTAAATTTACTAAATTTTATTTAATTATTAAATTAGAAAACATCTAATGGAGAGTAAAACTGAGTTGCAACTAAAAAACAACCTTAGTTGCAACAATTCTTAAGAATTAGTAACAGAAGAATTCCATATTCCATCCTTATAAAATCTCTAACAAAATATTTGTATGAATAAAACTCATTTTAAAAAGTCAAAAAATTTTTTTATATGTCTTATAAGTGTACGGTCCTACGGTGTGTAAAGGTAAGAGTCAGTCCTTGCCTTCCAGGGGCTTACAATCTAGTAGAAAGAGAAATAAAACAAATATATAACATGATAAGAGAAATGCCAAGAATGAAAAAACCCTAGAAGAGGGAATAAAAAAGACAGACTATCCCTTTAAGAGTGCTATTTGAGCAGAATCATAAAAAGAGAAGCAAGATTTCCATGGGCAGAAAGTGAAAATGTAAGGGTCATCGCTGAGAAAGTATAAGGTAAACGACAGAAGGGAAGTGGACTCTGACGACTGGAGAATGAGGTGACGGGGGTGGGGGTGGGGCGAGCAGGGATAGAAAAAAGGCAAAAATGTACACAGGAGCCCCAGACGGACCATACAAACAGAGAAACTCACCATCTGCAGGGCTGGGTTCTCAAGCTTTGCAACCTACAAACTATAGCACCTTAGATAAACTGCTTAACCTCTTAAAGCTCAGCTTCTTGTCTATAATTTAGGAATAGTAAGAGTACAAACTTTTATTTTTTTTGGTGCACCACATGGCATGCAGGATCTCAGTTCCCAGGGATCGGACCTGTGCCTCTTGCAGAGGAAGCATGGAGTCTTAACCACCGGACCTGCAGGGAAGTCCCCATGAGTACTACCTTTAAGTGGTTCTCGTCAAAATTAAATTATTTGATGACTATAAAACACTCAGCACTGTGATCAAATAAACACTAGTGGTTCATATTCTTCTATATCCAAAGTGGGAGAGACAAGGGGTGCCAGAGGAAGGCACGAACATGACCAATTTTAAAGGATAACGCAGACAGCACTGAGTAGCTGGGACTGGAACAGCAAGAGACAGAGCAAGCTCCTAAAGGAGGCAGAAAGCTATGGGGCAGGAGAGAGGTATCAGGGTCTGGATTATATAGAAGACAGGAAGCAAGACAAGAAACACTTCCCCCTAGAAACTACATTTGGTATATTATACGGATCACTAATTCTGTTCTGACCAAACCAGAAGTCCCCACAACTAAACATATCAATGAGAGAAGAAAACATAAAAAATTAATGGCTTAGCAAAATTATTAGTATTAAGAATATTTATTTAAGATATACATTGTGTACCAAGCTAGAAAGCCATCAGTGACGATAAAGAACAAAGTAACTTCCTGGACTAGCAAATGTTTACACACTATATTCATCTATATGGTTGAGAAATTACAGAATTCTCCAAGGGAAAGGAAATGTAATAACAAGTCTGTGAAAAAGAGTTTTTTGCTATTCATGATTATATAGGTGTGTTTGGTAAGACATTTAGGAATTCTCTGAAAACAAGGGTCCTCACAAAATGAAGTAACAGAAACTGTGGCCTGAAAAAAAGAGTCAGAGAGAATATTAAATATTGCCACTGAATATCAGGAAACAGTGTCGTCCACCATTAAAAATATGAATCTTGAGGAATGAGTATTTCAAAGATAAACACTTAAAAAGTAGAAACAAAGAAATAAACCATAAACACTCACTTAAAAAAATCTAAACAACTGTAAGGAAAAACTCCATAAAAAACAAACAAAGAAAAACTCTGTTAATAAGCTTTGAATATATAGAAATAGACTGTTGATGACTTTTAAAAATTCAGAAATTGATTTTCAACCAGGAATGAATTCATAACATCATGTCTCATCTTTGGTCACACACTGGAATCATCTGTGGAGCTTAAAACCATGTCTGCTATTTTCACCCTAAGCATCTTTATCATTGACTTCTTTGCAGCAAGCATTTCTGCCACATAACTTACTGCCCATAAGGCAATTTTGCCGTCAAAGATAAAGTAACTGGTTGACAGTTTGGTTTCAAAGTATATTACCATTTCTTCTAGTTGGCAACATCATCAATGGCTTTACTGAGCTGACAAATGAAGCAGACGCTTTACCGTCTAAGCCACCAAGGAAGTCCTGACAAATGAGGATGATCTGCCCCAAAATGATTTGGTTTCTTATTTTGGAATACACTACACATCAGAGGAGAAAGAGGCTGAGGGCCTTAAAGGTGCAGAACTCATCCCACATTTCTCATAGAACTTTGGAATGTCTACCAACAGACATGTGACAGAAACGACAATGTAGAAGAAAGCTTTCACAACACAATACAAAGCTTGGTTACAAACATGCATCCCAGTATTTGGAAACTGACACTTCTCTTAATGAAGGAAGAAATTTTAGTGAAAAAGACTAAGCGCAACATGGAACGAGAAGAAAACGGAATAAGTAAAAAACCACATACAGTTGAACAATCTGTGGGCTAGAAGTGCCGACCCCCATGCAGTCAAAAACCTATGCATAACTTGACAGTTGGCCTCTGAATCTGCAGCTCTGCACTGGCAGACTCAACTGACTGCCATCATGTAGTAATACAGTACGTGTGAACAAAAAACCTGAACGTGACCAAAATGCCTGTGGCAAAGATATCCACAGCAAAGATGCTCAGGGGAAAGTATCAAGAACAGTTAAAACAAACAAAACATACGAAGATTATTCCTAAATTTATGGTTAAGCTCTAGGGGATAGGACATGGACACCTGATTTCAAAATTTACTTTTATATTATTCAGTGTATTTAATATATATATATATATACATACATATATATATATATATGCATGCGTGTGTGCAATCTAAGTTATCTCAGTTGTGTCTGACTCTTCATGACTCTATGGATTATAGCCCACTAGGCTTCTGTGTCCATCGGATTCTCCAGGCAAGAATACTCGAGTGGGTTGCTATGTCCTTCTCCAGGGGATCTTCCTGACCCAGGAATCGAGCCCGAGTCTTTTATGTATCCTGCATTGGCATGTGGGTTCTTTACTGCTCAGTTCAGTTCAGTTCAATCAGTCGTGTCCGATTCATTGTGACCCCATGGACTACAGCACACCAAGCTTCCCTGTCCATCACCAACTCCCGGAGCCTACTCAAACTCAAGTCCATTGCATCGGTGATGCCATCCAACCATCTCATCCTCTGTAGTCCCCTTCTCCTCCTGCCTTCAATCTTTCCCAGCATCAGGGTCTTTTTAAATGAGTCAGTTCTTCACATCAGGTGGCCAAAGTATTGGAGTTTCAGCTTCAACATCAGTTCTTCCAATGAACATTCAGGACTGATCTCCTTTAGGATGGACTGGTTGGATCTCCTTGCAGTCCAAGGGACTCTCAAGAGTCTTCTCCAACACCACAGTTCAAAAGCATCAACTCTTTGGTGCTCGACTTTCTTTACAGTCCAACTCTCACATCCATACATGACTACTGGAAAAACTATAGCCTTGACTCGACGGTCCTTTGTTGGCAAAGCAATGTCTTTGCTTTTTAATATGCTGTCTAGGTTGATCATAGCTTTCCTTCCAAGGAGTAAGCGTCTTTTAATTTCATGGCTGCAGTCACCATCTGCAGTGATTCTGGAGCCCCAAAATTAAATTCAGCCACTGTTTCCCCATCTATTTGCCATGAAGTGATGGGACTGGATGCCATGATCTTAGTTTTCTGAATGTTGAGTTTTAAGCCAACTTTTTCACTCTCCTCTTTCACTTTCATCAAGAGGGCCTTTAGTTCTTCACTTTTTGCCATAAGGGTGGCGTCATCTGCATATCTGAGGTTATTCATATTTCTCCCGGCAATCTTGATTCCAGCTTGTGCTTCCTCCAGCCCAGCATTTCTCATGATGTACTCTGCATATATGTTAAATAAGCAGGGTGACAATATACAGCCTTGATGTACTCCTTTTCCTATTTGGAACCAGCCTGTTGTTCCATGTCCAATTCTAACTGTTGATTCCTGACCTGCATACAGATTTCTCAAGAGGCAAGTCAGGTGGTCTGGTATTCCTACCTCTTGAAGAATTTTCCACAGTTTATTGTGAGCCACACAGTCAAAGGCTTTGGCATAGTCGATAAAACAGAAATAGATGTTTTTCTGGAACTCTCTTGCTTTTTCGATGATCCAGTGGTTGTTGGCAATTTGATCTCTGGTTCCTCTGCCTTTTCTAAAACTTCCAGCTTGAACATCTGGAAGTTCACGGTTCACGTATTGCTGAAGCCTGGCTTGGAGAATTTTGAGCGTTGGTTTACTGGCATGATATGAGTGTACCTGTGCGGTAGTCTGAGCATTCTTTGGCATTGCCTTTCTTTGGGATTGGAATGAAAACTGACCTTTTCCAGTCCTGTGGCCACTGCTGAGTTTTCCAAATGTGTTGGCATATTGAATGTAGCACTTTCACAGCATATACATATACATACATATACATGTATAGAGACATACATATATATATCTTTTTAAAAATGGACTTTAAACAGTTTGACATAGAAAAATTAAGACAATAGCAGAGTGTGTTTCCTTATACCTATACCAATATACTGGATTGCCCTACTATTGACATTTTCACTGGTACATTTCTTACACTTAATGAACTAATATTGATACATTATCATTAACTAAAGTCCACAGTTCATTCAGATTTCCCTAGTTTTTACCCAATGTCTTTTTCTTGTCCCAGGTTCCCGTTTAGGATACCATACTTCCTTCAATTGTCAGATCTTCTTAGGCCCTTTTTGGCTGTGCCAGTTCCTTAGACTTTGCAGAGTTTTGAAGACCTTGACTGTTTTGAGGAGTACTGTTCAGGGGTTTTCCCAGATGCCTTATTGTCAGAATTTTTCTCCTTATTAGACTGGAGTTACAGATCTTGGCAAAGACGATGTCAGAGGTAAAGTGTCATACTCATCATATCATATCAAGTGTACATACCATCAACACGATCAACTACTGTTGATGGAGACCTTGATGATCTGACTGAGGTCATGTTTGTTAGGTTTCTCCACTGAAAAGCTATTCCCTTCTCCCACTGCTAACATACTCTTTGGAAGTATGTTACTATGAGCAGCCTGCACTTAACACTTGTTAAGGAACGACAAGTTATGTTCCCTGCCTTCAAGGTAGAGAAGTATATAAATTATTCAGAATTCTTCTCTAGGGGAGATTTTTCTATTTCCTACCATTTATTTATTCATCCAAATGTATTATATGTATCTCTCAGTATGGACTTAAGGATAATTATTTTATACTTTGGGATACAATATATATTCTTTTAAAATACATTTTTTATTTCTGAGTATGAAATTTATTTACATGGCTCAAAATTGTAAAAGTACAAGAGTACAGTGCAAAATCTAAGCTCCAGTTGCCCAGTGATCTCCGCCATGGTCAACAACACTGCCAGTTTTCTTAATAACCTTCTGAACATACTTTATACCTAAATAGTAGACATGGATATATCTTTTCCTCATTTTACACAAACTGTGGCAAACTATAAACAGTGTTCTGTACATTTTTTTCACTTAGAAACATATTTTAGAGATCATTTAATAACAATATACAAAAATGTTTTCCTTTTTTTTTTTTTTTTACAGCTGCACAGTTTTATTTTACCAATTCCCTACTGATGGGATATGGGTTGAGGAGTAAAACTAAAGCTAAATAGTCTTGAGTTCACTTACAAAGTTGGCTAAGTTACGTAACTTCAGTTTCTCCATTTGTAAAACAGTACCTACCTTGTAAGGTTATCACGAAAATTAAGTAAGTGAGTATATGTAAAGAGCTTAGAGAACTCCTGATGTTTTGAATGCCATATGAATTGAAGCTACTGTTCCCAATCTTTTTTATTACAAACAATACACAGTATATAATCTTGTATACACATTTTCCCCCATCTTTTGAATATATGAGTAGGATAATTTCTTAGAAGATTTGCCAGGTCAAAGAACGTACACATTTAACATTTTTTGGACACTCCCCAAATGCTCTTTACAGAGGCTATACCAATTATACTTCCAAAAGTAACATACTAAGAACGCATGTTCTTTCCTTCATGTCTCTTGCTGTGGCTGTTCCTTACGGTCTGTCTCAAGGCATTTGTAATTTCTTCTTTGACTGCACCGCAGAGCCACTGTCTTTTTAGCAGCAGGTTGTTTAGTTTACATGGGACTGTTGAGATGGAGTGTGCACGTGGAGACTCTTCCTCCAGTCTTATAAAGCCACCAATCCTCCTGGATTAGAATCTCACCCTGAACATCTTCTTTAACCCTAAGTACCTCCTAAATCTCCTATTTCCAAATATAATTACAGTGAGGGTTAGGGTTTCAACAGATGAATTGAGAAGAGGAGCCCAATTCAGTCCATTTCAAGTATACTGTCAAACTTGTTGACTTTAGGTTAAAAAAATGTATTTCAATGTAGTTTTCATTATAAGAAGCAAAGCTGAGCATTTTTCATATGCTTAAGAGATAGTTATATTTTCTGTAAACTATTCATTTTTGCCTCTTTCATGGATCCATAATCTTTATAACTTCAAATCCAATCATCCCTCAGAATGTTTCTCATTGTGTGGGACATCCTTAATAAGACCCGAACAACAGACCAAAAAACACAAGCCCCCTGTATATTCAGCAGTATATATGTTGAATTTCTCAATGTGGTATGATGCCAATAAAATACCCTATACAGAAAAAGGGAGCTTTTCCAAGATAATGGCTTGTTTTTCTCAGCCAGGTCCCAGTATAATAAAGAAAAAAGGATAACTTCCCCCCTTTCAATTGTATAAATTTTAAGAAGAAGAAATATTCTAGCAAACTAATGAAAATCAATTATTGATTACATTGTGAATTTCCATTTTCAGTGGACTCCTTTCTATTAGTCATTCCAGAATACAGTCTTACCTAATAAAATGGTACAGTGCTTTCTTTTTTTTTTTTCCTTTTTTTTTTTTTTGGGTTTTGTCATACATTGATATGAATCAGCCATAGATTTACACGTATTCCCCATCCCAATTCCCCCCTCCCACCTCCCTCTCCACCCGATTCCTCTGGGTCTTCCCAGTGCACCAGGCCTGAGCACTTGTCACATGCATCCCACCTGGGCTGGTGATCTGTTTCACCATAGATAGTATACATGCTGTTCTTTTGAAATATCCCACCCTCACATTCTCCCACAGAGTTCAAAAGTCTGTTCTGTATTTCTGTGTCTCTTTTTCTGTTTTGCATATAGGGTTATCGTTACCATCTTTCTAAATTCCATATATATGTGTTAGTATCTTTCTGGCTTACTTCACTCTGTATAAGGGGCTCCAGTTTCATCCATCTCATTAGGACTGGTTCAAATGAATTCTTTTTAATGGCTGAGTAATAGTCCATGGTGTATATGTACCACAGCTTCCTTATCCATTCATCTGCTGATGGGCATCTAGGTTGCTTCCATGTCCTGGCTATTATAAACAGTGCTGCGATGAACATTGGGGTGCACGTGTCTCTTTCAGATCTGGTTTCCTCAGTGTGTATGCCCAGAAGTGGGATTGCTGGGTCATATGGCAGTTCTATTTCCAGTTTTTTAAGAAATCTCCACACTGTTTTCCATAGTGGCTGGGTACAGTGCTTTCTAAGCATTCTTTTCTCACAAGGGGGCGGGGTGTGGGTGGGAGCTACTTGGGACAGAGACCAAGATTAGAAAAGGAGGAGAGGTGGTAATAAGCTTAGTATGAAAGTGAGTGAAAGTGAAAATCAGTCATGTCCAAGTCTTTGCAACCCCATGGACTATGTAGTCCATGGAATTCTCCAGGCCAGAATACTGGGGTGGGTAGCCTTTCTCTTCTCCAGGGGATCTTCACAACCCAGGGATCGAACCCAGGTGGATTTAAACAATGGAGGCAGATTCTTTACCAGCTGAGCCACAAAGGAAGCCCATCAGTAACTGTCCCCTAGGAAAGTAGTTCTTAGCTGGGGTGATTTTGCCCTCCAGAAGATCTGGGCCATATCTTGGGTGTCTCAAAAATGTCCTGAGACACTTTTGGTTGTTACAACTTGTGGTACTGGTACCTGGTGGGTACAGGCCAGGAATGCTACCAAACATCCTACAATAAGCACTCCACAAAACAAAGAATTCTCTGGTCCAAAATGTCGACAGTGCTGAAGTTGAGAAATGCTGCTCTGGGGGATAAAGGAGTCAAGAAAATAGAGGGACTGGAAAATGTGGAAGGAAGCTGACAACTTTCTGAAATCTAGACATGCTTTTATTTCCTTCCCTTGCCCACTTCAGCCTTGATTAGAAGAAGAAAGAGGAAATGAGAAAAACAGCAGAAGAGTTAGCAGGGTAGAAGCAATAGGCCTTTATTTTGGCCTCTCTCCAAATCCCTGCTGCCCCTTTTCTGGATTTGCTTTCTACAACTGTGTCAATGACTTCTCTTGACTGTGCAAAATGAATTCTGTTCTCAGTTCATGTGGGAAAGTAACAGAATTTCATCACAAAGTTATCAAATTCTCACCCCTTATGCACTCACTTTGCCCACTTTAGACTCACCTGTCTTTGTTTCTGCATTAAAGATGGCTTCAGGAATAAAAAAAAAAAACCAGATCATCTTATCTTTCTATAACTATGCCGTGAAAGTCCTTTTTTTATGGTATTAACTTATACTTAAGTAAAAAGTTTTAATACTTGCATATAATATTCCTTCAAGTTACACTATATTTTGGGAGTTCTCTAATGTGAATAGTTTAAAGTTCATATCATTAAAATTCTGTCAATAAAATGTTAGATTAAGGCTTCCCTGGTGGCTCACTGGCAAAGAATCTGCCTGTCAAAGCAGGAGATGCAGGTTCGATCCCTGATCCGGGAAGATCCCACATGCCACGGGAAACTAAACCTGTGCACAACTTCTGAGCTTGAGCTCTAGAGTCCCGGAGCCGCAACTACTGAAGGCTGCATGCCAAGAGCCTGTGCTTTGCAACAAGAGAAACCACTGCAGTGAGAAGCTCCTGTACCACAACTAAAGAAGCCCCTGCTCTCCCCAGTTAGAGAAAATCCCTCACAGTAACGAAGACCCAACACAGCCAAAAATAAACAAATAAAATTTGGAAAAAAAAAAAAAAGCAAAACAAAACTGCCACTGTTATCTATAACATCTCTGTGAACATTGTTAAAAAAAAATGTTAGATGAAGTGAGAAGTTGTCAAGTTTCTATTTGGTCAAACACAATTTTTACACATTAACATAACAGCTTCAGAATTTAACATTACCTCAACATATAATTTATCACTATATACTTTAAAAAAAGGAATATGAGTTTTAGTCTAATGGCAATGGGAAACCATTGGAGAATTTTAGTGTACCTTAAAAATATTTTTTTTTAACTGAAGTATAATGAATAAAGTACACGAATGTTAATTAGAAGATAGACAACTCTATATTCTCATGCCATGTAAGCACCACCCAGGTCAAGATTAATAGAGCATTTCTAGCATCACAGTTTTTTTCATATTCACTTAATTTGAAAAGCTGAAATACTAAAGTCATTGGATGCCAAGTAAATCTTCACAGTAAGTGTTTCTAATAATAAACCAGATGATAATAAATAAGCTCCAAGAAGGCAAGGGCATTCTCTTTGCAATGTTCCCTACTGAATGCCCAGCACCTAGAACTTAGTATCTAACAGGCACCTAGTATCTAACAGGCACTTACTGAAAAAGATGTTGACTGCCGAGCAAAGCTAAACTAATTTAACACTAAAATATTTCCAAGAAATAAATATAATTATTACTTTAACATCACCTTTTAGGAAACAATTTTATTGAAGAGAAGAATTTCAAGACTGTGTTCCCATACACAGATAGAAGACACGAAAGTCTAGATGAGCCAATGGGAAAATTATTCAATGTGGACTCTGAATTTCATCATTAATCTCTAATAGAATGTTCTGAATATGGGATGCTGCTTCATTTAATACTTCTCTTTGACACAAACCAGAATGATCTTTTTTCATTTTATTTTTTCTTTGTTTTTCAATTAGTTCTGATTATCTTTAATTCAAACTTTTTGGAACTTTCTATTCTAGCCAAGGTCTTAACCTGAATATCCAGCAAAATTAAAACAAAAACAAAAACAAAAACCTTCTTCCTGTTTGAGCCTCCAGATTAGTCAATGGTTGCCTGACAGACACTGTTTTGCCAAGATAAAAAAACGCTGGGATAGGGTAAAGAGTAGGATGTCACCTAGCCATTGAACACAGCTGTAGTGAAAAGAATAGAGAGGGGGGGGGAAGAGAATGACAACTGGTTTCTAGAACACAAAAGATACAGCTGGGGTTTTTGCTCTACTTTGGCAATTACATCATGTCTGCAGAGACAATGTATTCAAAGAACAGACCAAAATCCTCCTAAATCAGGATACGTAAACAAAGAGCCTTCAGGTCTAGTGTCATGTAAATGGTCAAAACTAAAAACAAATGTTTTAAATCAGTTAAAAGGAGACAGTCAGCTTTAGTTAGAATCATTTCAATTTCAATAAACACCATTATAGCTTAAAATGATTTACTGTCTGCCAATTTCCTCTTACTCCAATTACATCTACTATCTTCATTCAACAAATTAACACAATAGCAGTAGAGTTATAATAGTATTTCTAAGCCTCTTGGCAATATGAAAGTTGGAAACTAGCATTCATTGAGTGTAATAGTTGCTAAACACCAAGCATTATATTATACAAAGCACTTGATCTCATTTAATTTCCTCAGAATTCCTAAAACAAGTAACCCTAGTCCTCTAATAAGATGATCATTTTGTCTCTATTTTTAATAGCTTGTCATATGCTAAATACTAAAATCAAAGGTTAGGAATAAAGCTAAGTTACTGTCATGGGTATAGCATGAATGCTATACATGCTTTGGCATTTACTAAAATTTTAATAACACTACAGGATCAACGATCTTTTCAGATTTAAAGAGATTTTAAAACCATGAATATTACTATTTTGAGGTACTAACCATGTGCCTGACGATGTGCTAAGGGCTTTACATTAATTACATTTTAAAATGGAGCTAAGTATGATGACCCTTGCATTACAGATCAGGTTCAAAAGTCAAGTGACGGAAGAAAGGGTCTATAACCACAAAACAAAAAAGCTGCAGACTCAAAATCTTCACTTGCGTTTATCCCTTTGATTTGAAAACACTGTTACCTCTTTCTTAGATTATTAAATCTTTTAAAAACACATGCCAATAACAAAAAATAATAGAACAGATGTTAAACGCTAACATGATTTTGACATGGGGAATCCATGCATAAATACTCTGTTTAAATGGGCAAGGCCTGCTCCCTCAGTTTTGATTTTCTCATTTGCAATCTGACTCTGGTAGTGGCCTCCTGGCAGAGATCTGATCAGCCAATTTCTGCTTGGTTCAATCCTAGTTCTACCTACTGCTCAGCTCCGTCTGCCTTCTTCTGATTGCCAGTCTTACCAGTTCTTTGGATTTCATCAGTATAAAGAACACTCCCTTTAGCTTATAAACTCCCAGAAGGCAGAGATACCGTGAGTTGTTAAGTTTGCTTTATAAACCAATATGAAGATACAGATATCTAATACACGGAGATTAAAAACTTACTTCCTTTGTGTAACTATATCCATACTCATAATGGAAACTGTGTAGTATTTTTAAACACATTGAAGGCAAACTACAAATCCTACTTTAAAGCTCTCAAGCTACAGTTCACATCTAGAAGACATTCATATTCACTAATTTACTAAGACTCTATAACAGTACCAACAGAAGTTTTTGATTTCTCCCAACTTCATAGATTTTATTTCTATCGACTTTAACTCCACGTTTTTCAACTTCAGCACTACTGGCATTTTGGACCAGACAATTCTTTGTTGAGGGGATTGGTGGGGCAGCTCTCCCGAGCACTGTAGCAGCATCCCTCCCCTCTACCCACTAGATACCAGTAGCACTTCCTTTCCCCTAACTGTGACGACAAAAACAAAACATTTCCAGACATTACCATTACCCAATGTTCCTGGGGGTGGGGGGTGTCAACCCACTTGAGAACCACTGGCTTAATTTAATTGTATACGTTAAAATTAGGTACTGTGGCTGTAGTATTGCCAATAACGTAGTCCCAATCTACATTCTTGGGCATCCCTGGTGTCTCAGTGGTAAAGAATCTGTCTGCAATGCAGGAGACTCGGGCTCAATTCCTGGGTCAGGAAGATCTCCTGGAGGAGGGCATGGCGACCCACTCTAGTATTCTTGCCTAGAAAATCCCATGGACACAAGAGCCTGGCAGGCTGCAGTCCACAGGGTCGCGAAGAGTAGGACATGACCGAAGCGACGCAGCAGCAGCAAACTACATTCTCACAAGCAATGTGAAGTTCACTGGCGTTCTCAGAGTGAGTAACTTTGAGAATTTCAAGTACTCTAGAAGAACCTGGCCTTTTACACAATCCCAGAAAGACAGAGCTCCAGAAACTAAACATCTGACCACCTACACTAGTGAGAGCAGGCTGGGCAAACCCAAGGCACTGATACAGGAAACAGTATGAAAAAGAATACTGGTGTGTATTCACTCGTTCCTTCTCTTTGTGATTCTAACAACTATATGTTGTTTCATCAAGGGAAGTAATTAGCACTAAGGATTATTTGCAGTATCATGTTTTTAGCAGTAAACGCAGGTACAATGGGTCTTTTAACAAATGTCTACTGAGTATAAGGCGTCTGGGGAGACAGAGGAATAAGACAGAACCAACCTCAATGTAACCTGAGTGTTGGAAGCATTTCAAATTTCAAAAAGAGGAAGCTAACTTTTTGGCCAAAGTTAAAGACGACAACAACAACAGAAGAAACTCCACCCACTCCACCCGCAGGATGTGTCATGGAATTGGAGTGAATTCAAAGAGTGACCACTTTTGGTCACATCCAAGTTTTAAGCAGAGCTCAATTATGAATGATTTGCTTGTTAAAGAGATACATTCTTCGGGGGGGGGAAAAATCTGTGTACATGCTTTATACTATCTGTGTTAAGTTAGAACTTGATCCAGTTTTTAACTTTTGCTTACAATCACTGATAGCTCTCTGTTTCTATGAGGTTTTACCATACCTCACCTCTAATGGAAATACCAATTTCACTTTTCCCCTAACTGAACATATAATATCTAACATTTATTTAGTACTACTATATTGAACATTTCCATGTGTTTGTTTAATCGAATATCTTTGTGAGATATATTTTATATCAACTGACCAAATATTTAGAGATAAGTGTTTCTCTTACTAATATGCAAGCTCTTTACAGAATAAAGATATTAATCTTATGTAATACTTGGTGTAATATCTCCCTAACCTTACTTTTGTTTTTATTATTCTTACATCTGCAAATATTATAATTTGGAATATTCAAATCTGCAAGCTATTCTTTTCCTGTTTCTTTTTACTGTTCTGAAAGTGACATATCTACTCATAAGTTTGATAAATACTCAACTACACTTTATTCTAATTTTCCTTTGATTTGAATTCTCATCAGTTCAGTTCAGTCGCTCAGTCGTATCCAACTCTTTGTGACCCCATGGGCTGCAGCACGCCAGGCCTCCCTGTCCATCACCAACTCCTGGAGTTTACTCAAACTCATCTCCTTGGAATCGGTGATGCCATCCAACCATCTCATCCTCTGTTGTCCCCTTCTCCTCCCGCCTTCAATCTTTCCCAGCATCAGGGTCTTTTTAAAATGAGTCAGTTCTTCACATCAGGTGGCCAAAGTATTGGAGTTTCAGCTTCAACATCAGTCCTTCCAATGAATATTCAGGACTGATCTCCTTTAGGATGGACTGGTTGGATCTCCTTGCAGTCCAAGGGACTCTCAAGAGTCTTCTCCAACACCACAGTTCAAAAGCATCAACTCTTGAAAAGATGCTCAACATCACTCATTATTAGAGAAATGCAAATCAAAACCACAATGAGGTACCATTACACGCCAGTCAGGATGGCTGCTATCCAAAAGTCTACAAGCAATAAATGCTGGAGAGGGTGTGGAGAAAAGGGAACCCTCTTACACTGTTGGTGGGAATGCAAACTAGTACAGCCGCTATGGAAAACAGTGTGGAGATTTCTTAAAAAACTGGAAATAGAACTGCCATATGACCCAGCAATCCCACTTCTGGGCATACACACTGAGGAAACCAGATCTGAAAGAGACACGTGCACCCCAATGTTCATCGAAGCACTGTTTATAATAGCCAGGACATGGAAGCAACCTAGATGCCCATCAGCAGATGAATGGATAAGGAAGCTGTGGTACATATACACCATGGAATATTACTCAGCCATTAAAAAGAATTCATTTGAACCAGTCCTAATGAGATGGATGAAGCTGGAGCCCATTATACAGAGTGAAGCAAGCCAGAAAGATAAAGAACATTACAGCATACTGACACATGTATATGGAATTTAGAAAGGTGATAACGATAACCCTATATGCAGAACAGAAAAAGAGACACAGAAATACAGAACAGACTTTTGAACTTTGTGGGAGAATGTGAGGGTGGGATATTTCAAAAGAACAGCATGTATGCTATCTATGGTGAAACAGATCACCAGCCCAGGTGGGATGCACGAGACAAGTGCTCCGGCCTGGTGCACTGGGAAGACCCAGAGGAATCGGGTGGAGAGGGAGGTGAGAGGGGGGATCGGGATTGGGAATACATGTAAATCCATGGCTGATTCATATCAATGTATGACAAAACCCACTGGAAAAAAAAAAAATAAAAATAATTAAAAAAAAAAAAAGCATCAACTCTTTGGTGCTCGACTTTCTTTACAGTCCAACTCTCACATCCATACATGACTACTGGAAAAACTATAGCCTTGACTCGCCGGTCCTTTGTTGGCAAAGCAATGTCTTTGCTTTTTAATATGCTGTCTAGGTTGATCATAGCTTTCCTTCCAAGGAGTAAGCGTCTTTTAATTTCATGGCTGCAGTCACCATCTGCAGTGATTCTGGAGCCCCAAAATTAAATTCAGCCACTGTTTCCCCATCTATTTGCCATGAAGTGATGGGACTGGATGCCATGATCTTAGTTTTCTGAATGTTGAGTTTTAAGCCAACTTTTTCACTCTCCTCTTTCACTTTCATCAAGAGGGCCTTTAGTTCTTCACTTTTTGCCATAAGGGTGGCGTCATCTGCATATCTGAGGTTATTCATATTTCTCCCGGCAATCTTGATTCCAGCTTGTGCTTCCTCCAGCCCAGCATTTCTCATGATGTACTCTGCATATATGTTAAATAAGCAGGGTGACAATATACAGCCTTGATGTACTCCTTTTCCTATTTTGGAACCAGCCTGTTGTTCCATGTCCAGTTCTAACTTTTGCTTCCTGACCTGCATATAGATTTCTCAAGAGGCAAGTCAGGTGGTCTGGTATTCCTACCTCTTGAAGAACTTTCCACAGTTTATTGTGAGCCACACAGTCAAAGGTTTTGGCATAGTCAGTAAAGCAGAAATAGATATTTTTCTGGAACTCTCTTGCTTTTTTGATGATCCAGTGGTTGTTGGCAATTTGATCTCTGGTTCCTAACCTTTAAATCTTGTGAAATTTATCCTGGTGTCAGGTATTAAGTGGAGGTCTATGTTAATGCCCTTCAAATGCTTAGTGAGTTTTCTAAACTCAAATTTCTGAAAAATGATTCCCTTTTATTTCTCTCACCTCCCTTGGCATGTACTTAAAATGTATCATGGATCTATGACTGTGTTTAGTAGTATCTGGTTTCACTTACTACAGTTTTTCACTTCCCCTTTTCTCTTACTTTTCAGATTTTTAACAATGCTTTTGACTACTTTTTCTCCCTAATGAACTTTAGTAAAACATTATCAGAGTAGAAAGAATCCCAGTAAATTTCTTTTCCCCAATAAAATTCTGAGTGGAAAAAAAATTTAATTCGGGGAGTACAAATTATATACTATCAGTCTTTCTTTTTCAGGAATATGATAATACATTTATTTCACAAAGCCTTTTTCTTAAGCATTACACAAAAATGTTAAATTTTATTTGTATTTCTATTCATTTATTTCTTAAGATAATTATCAATAAATACTTTCCATCGCTTTTTCCCTAATGGAAATGGTTATGTACTCTTGGTTAGTTTTATGTCCCTCTTGTAATATCAAAAGATCTAACATAGTTTCAATGAGCTCTCCTCTCCCTATATCTTTAAAGTTGCTCTTTCTGGCAGTTCAGTCTTTGGGAATGTTCACACAATACAGGAAGATCTCAGTTCCACCACATTAACCGTAACAGCCTATAACGGTATAGAAACACAGAAAAGCATATTTGCTCACTTACTGCTCAACAACAGTAAATAACTAGTTAAATCAGTTGAAGTCAAAATAATGATCCCGAAGTCACATCTGTAATCACATTAATCTAAAGAAACTTATTCCCTGAGGAATATACTACCATATTCTAAGACAAAAGTCACAGGTTTTCAGGAGCTAAAAGACTGCACATGAAACTCATACATACAGCCCAAGAACAGAAGATTAAATAAACCACAGAAATGATACATCATTAATCTCCAGTTTTCTGCATCAATAAAAAGGAGCATCAGTGGACCTAATAGGAAATTTCAAATAATTCACCCATACTGATCAAGGAAGGGATCAGCTGTCTCATACAGTTGAAAATAGATTACGACACGAATGCACATTCCATAAAGCACAAAGCCAAAAGTTAACATCAACTTAACCGGCAGGTGCTGTCAGTGGTTTCTGGATCACAACTGATTTCTTATAAACCCTCAAAGGAGAAAGGATCCCAAAGTACAAGGTGGTTAAAGTTCTGTTTGGTTTCATTTAGAAGCCACTAAGATCAGACTAATATGCAATATTACTGTTAAGCTAATATTTACTGTGTGATTATTATGTGCTGGGCTAAGCATTTTATAAATATAACCATTTAATATACATGTACACACACACAAAAAAAACCATGAAATGAGTACTATTATAAACCTCATTTTCCAGATAAGAAACCAAGCTTGCACTAGTAAGTGGTAGAGACAAACCCAAATTTGACTCCCAAACTCATGTTTAACTACCGAACTATACTGTTTCATATGGATTCTTTTCTTTACTTACTCAATTAAGAAACATCTGTTGAGCACCTGCTGTGGACATGATGTTTGACCTCATAGAGACAGTTTTATGGTGGACAGTTTCAAGTAAAAGGACAATTACAATCAATATGATGAAAGTTAAAATATACGTTGTACAGGATACCAGCATCTAACCCAGGCGGAGGAGATCAGAAAAGACTTCCTGGAGGTGTAAGCAGAGGGTATGGCAGGGGAAGGGTGTTCCAAGGAGAAGAACAGCAGGCACAAAGGCCTAGTAATATGACAGAGTTGGCAGATTGGAGCTTAGGAAGTAATCTGGACTAGTGACATGCCTTTGGGAACCATAAGCATTTTCTCTAAGTATTATTGCAATAATACCTTACATAAATAATCGCATATTTCTGTTACCGGCTCACTGCCAGCAACCAGAAATGTTTGTCGAGTTAGTTGCAGAAAGTGAAGAGAACAGAAATTACCATGAATTCTTGAATAACTAGGTCTAGTGCATATAAAATTTAGAACCCTACTAAGAAGCAGAAGCACAGAGCTTTATTCATTTGACTTTGAAAAAAAACTCCACATGTGCACAAACAAGACAGGTTTCTGTTCCCCTCTGACTACTGATGATGTTAAAGGCATCCTGCTGTATTCATGCTACAAGCTATCAAAGCAGTCTTGGGGCATTGTACCAGCAGCTGAAGTTTAGTTCCACAGGTGAAGGACTACAGTTGGTGATAAGAAGAGTAAACAGTAGGGCTGAAAACATTGTCATAACTCCCCAATGAGATCACAGTTGTTCCTTTGAGTAATGTACCATTCTGTACCTTTATTTCAGGACTTAGTGTCACCTATCCTACATAACAGTAATTTGACATTCACTCATCTTCTCTTTTTCTAGAGCATAAATCACTAGGGGCAGGAAATTTATCCTTTATCTTGATAAGCTCCACAGTACCGGGCACTGTGATTGAACAACATAAGTGTACCACAAATGTCTACTCAACTGCATGAAGTAGTAACAGATAACGGCCCTGAGGAAAGGGATAACTGGATTATACTGTAAATCAGACCAGCAGAAGAAACAAAATCACCAGCATTTTCTTAATGTAAGATTTTGAACTGCCATATTAACCTAGAATCAGATGTAGACCTTACTGAATTTTTTTTTAATTGGAGGATAATTGCTTTCCAATGTTGTACTGGTTTCTGCCCTACCGAATCTTTGCATTACCAGATGTCTTAAAAATATATTACTTTATTACCAGTATGTAGAAAACAATGATATCAAGCTCATACAACAAATTATACAATTTTAAATACTTAGAAAAAATATCTTCAGATTATTACTTGTGTGGCCATTTATGCTTGTCAATTTCCATTAAAGTAGAGGTTCCTGACTTTGGCTGCTCACGACAAGCACAAACAGAGTCACAGATGGAGCACTTATGCAAACTCTCCACCCCCAAGAAGCATGACTTCACTGGTCTAGGAAAGGGTCTGTTAGGCTCCCCAGTTATTCTCAGGTGCAGTTAAGGTTGAAAACCACTGTTACAAACTAAGTCACATTTAAGTTGCACAGAAGCACCCAACCACATACATGGAGCTTGTAAATACTTTTAAAATGTTGACATTAAAAAAAAAAAAGCTGCTCATTAGGAAATGTTCACTGAAGGGTAATTAGAAAATTTTCCAGTGTACCCGCTTAAAAGTATTGGATAAGATTTTGTAGGAAAAAGAAACAAACACTGAAGCACTGAAGTAAAGTCTGCAATGGTCAAAGTATGTGTAACCAACTGAAAAACTTATCAAAAATGACTGAATCACGGAAAACTTTGACAAGGAGCTTGGTTTACACTCCAATCTACTTTCACAGTAGGCTGGGACTGAAAACAGTTTTAAAAATGCACTAGCTCAGGCGTGGTCATAACACAACCTGGAGACAATTCAAATATAGCTCTCTTACTGCACTAAATGGGCTTCCCAGGGGCTCAGTAGTGAAGACTCTGCCTTTCAACACAGGAGATGCAGGTTCAATCCCTGGGTCAGGAAGAAAGAAATGGCAACCCACACCTGCATTCTTGCCTGGAGAATTCCATGGACAGAAGGAGCCTGGCAGGCAACAGTCCATGGGGTCACAGAGAGTCACTCATGACTTAGCGACTAAACAATAACAACATGTTTCAGATGAAAGTCTGGATTAGATAGAAGATGAGAAGGAAAGTAAACAACAAGATGTTTAGGAGAATTCTGAAAGTGTGGTAGAAATAATACAGGAGAAGATTAAGAAGGTTCAATGAATACCAAATTCTCGAAAGTTGAAGAAATTATATTCTCAAGACCAAGCTTAAATTCCAGCAACAAAACAAAAAGAAAACCACAGTAAGGCATATGATATTCAAATCACTGAAAACCAAGAAGAGAAAAATCTAAATGAAGACAGAGAAAGAGACATGTTGCATACAATTCAGATCCAACATAAAGTAATACTGAAATAAAGAAATACTGAAATACTGAAAGTGTTAAGTGAGTGGATAAACATAAAAGATCATTTTTCTCAGTTCTAACTTTCTAAAAACCTAATTTACTGTTAAAAGCAAGAAGAATAACAACTTACTGAAAGATCTGTAACAAAGGTCAATCTTCATTATTTGCAGATTCTGCATCTGTGGATGTGCCTACTTACTAAAATTTACATGAAGCCTCAAAATCAATACGCTCTGTGCTTTATCAGTCATTTGCAGACATGCATAAAAGGTTAAAAATCTGTCACTCTGAATATTTCCAATTGAAACTGAACAAGGTGATGCTTTTGCCTTCTTGTTTCAGCTCTCACAGTGTAAAATGCATGTCCTTTTCATGGTCTATTTAGTGCCACGTGTTCTGAATTTGGGGGCTTTTTGACGGTGACTTCTCTGCTTAAAATGGCCCCAAGCACAGTCCTGATGTGCTGTCTACTGTCCCTAAACGCAGGAAGGCTACAATGCGCCTTATGGAGAAAATGTGTGCTAGATGAACTCCACTCAGGCATGAGTGACACGGCTTCTGTACATGAGGTCAATAGTAACGAATCAACAATATATACATTAAATAAGGTGTTTTTAAGCAGAAACATATACAAAACAAGGTTATGTATTTACTGGCTGACAAAAATGTATCCTGAATGCTCACAGGGACGTAGCCCTGTGTTTTCCCTAGAAGCAATGATGCAGTATTCACTAATACAATGTTTGAGATCATGTTATAAATACCACAAGTAATGAGAATCACCTGTATGCAGTAATAAAGTATGTGACAACAACAGCACAAATGATGACAGAAAATAGAAATATACTATTCCAAGGAATGCATTACATTACACAGAGTGGTATGATACTGTTGAAAGATAGTTTATGATAAGATAATGATAAAGCAACAGTTGGCAAATATTTTTTATAAAAGGCTAGAGAGTAATTATTTTAGGTTTGGTGGCCCATACAGTCTCTGTTACAGCTACTTACGTCCACTGCTGTTCACGAAAGCAGCCATAGGCAAGATACAAATGAACAAGCATGCTATGTTCCCAAAAACTCTATTTGTAGAAGAAGATAACGGGGCAGATTTGGCCCAAAGATGTAGTTTGCTGACCCTTGCACTAGAGCAACTGCTAAAAGGAATTTTAGGAGTACAATAAAACAATAGTTAAAAACAAAATGGAATTATATAACATACTCAATTTAAAAGAAGCTAGGAAAAAGAGAAAATGACTCCAGACCTGAAGAGAAAAAACAATATATTTTTTTAAAAACAATATATTTTAATTCATCTATACTAAAACTTGTGTTAAATACAGTCTAAACACTTGAAAAGCAGAAATTGACAGATTAAATTTAAAAAGCATGACCCAACCACATGCACTTTACAAAAAGCCCACATTACTTATGAAGGTATAAGAGAGGTTATAAGCAAAAACATGTGATAAGGTTCCACAATGCAAAAACTAAACAACAAAAAAGGAGGAATGGTTATATTAATACCAAAGTTGACTTCAGAATAAGATATATAACAAGATATAAAGAAGAAAAGCTCTACTTGTAAAAGGGATCAATGTATCAAAGGATGTAAAAATCTCAAATGTGCTTGCAAGTAACAGAGCTTCAAAAAACATGATGTAAAAATTGATTAAAACCGAAAGGAAAAAAAACTGAAAGGAGAAACAAAACTAAAATTATAGCTGGGAGATTTTAATACTACTTTCTTAGTACATTACAGAATAAAAAGAAGTCCATAAAGATACAGAAAACACGATCAACCACTTGACCTGTTATTTATAGAAAACTCCACTATACAAAAGCAGAATACATATTTTTGTAAAACTGCAAATATAACACACAGAATGTACTGAAGGACACAGTCCTACACTATAAAACAAATCTCAATAAATATACAGGTTGAAATCATACAAAGTATACTCTTGAGCCAAAAGTGAAATAAAGCTGGAAATCAATACAATAGAAAAATATCTGAAAAACCTCCAAATTCTTCCAAATTAAACAGTCAATGGACCAAAGAAGATATCATAAGAGAAATCAGGCAGTTAACTGACTAAAATAAAAACATATCGAAGTCTGTGATACACAGACACAATAGTTGTTAGACGGAAACTTATACCACTAGATTCACAGCACTTATATTAAAGGGAAAAAGACTAAGCTCCTACCTTAAAAAACTGAAAAAAATAAAGCAAGTTAAACCCCAAAGGAGGTAGAAAAAAGGGGGGAGAAAGACAATGACAGAGAAAAATCATTAAAACCAAGAATTACTTCACTGAAAACAAAGTTGATAAAAACCTGTAGCCAGAAAGAACAAGGAAGGACTGAGGAGGGGAATAAACACTGAAATTATAAATATTAGGAATGAAAATGACACCATTACTAGAAATCTTACAGATTTTAAAGGATAATGGGAGAACATAATGGATTTGATAACTTGCATGAAATGAAAATTTTCCTCTAAAGACACAAATTACTAAGGTTCACTCACAAAGAAGTAGACACTTGAATAGCTTTATGTGCACTGAAGAATAGAAATTGAGTTTAAAACCTCCTCAAAAAGAATATTCCAGGCCCAGGTGGCTTCATTGGTGAGCTCTATCAAACACTTCAGAAAGTAATATCAATTTTACACAAATTTCTTCACGATACAGAAGAGAGAGGGAAATAATTCCAAAATCATTTTGTGAGACCAATAGTACCCTGTTAACAAAACCACACTAAGATAACAGAAGAAAAAACGACAGGTAAATCTTAAGAAAATATAAGCAAACTGAATCAAGCAAAGTATAAAAAGGAAAATATATGGTGACCAAGAGAGTTTGTTCCACAAATGCAAGGTTGGTTCAACATTTCCAAGTCAATTTAACTCATCATTATCAACAGACTAAAAGAGAAAAACACATAGATGGATAAAGTGTTTAATAAAATTCACAATCATTCAAGATAAAAGTTTTAGCCAACTAGGAACAGACAGGAACTTCCTTAACCTGATAAAAAACATCTAAAAAACTTTACTTCACACCTAATGATTAAAAGACTGCATGCTTTCCTTTTAATATTGGGAACACGGCACAAACATCCTCTCATTACTTCTATTCAATATTGTACTAGCCTCAGTATCGTTTAGCCTCCAGTACAAAACAAGAAATGAAATATTAGAAGACGAGACATAAAACTGCATTTGCAAAAGACTAGATCATCTATGTAGAGAATCCTAAAGAAACTTTAAAAGTTACTAGAACTAGTAAGTGAATTTAGCAAGACTGCAGGGCAGTGTGATGTACAAAAAACAATTATATTTCTAAATGCTAAAATGAAAAATCAGAAATTAGAAAATTTAAAAAGCTCATTAAAACTGCATCAGAAACATGAAACACAGGTAACAAATAATGTACACAATTCTGGTAGGCTTTTTGATATAAACCACAAAGCTGATTTTAACATTTATATGTAAATGCAAAGGATGTCAATTGGGCTAAACAGTTTTGAAAAAAAGAACAAAGTTGGAGGACTTTACACACCTGACATCATATCCTCATAAAACCAGAGAATTCAAGATAATGTGGAATTAGTTTAAGCATATCCCTGGGGTCGGGAAGATCCTCTAGGGAAGGAAATGGCAACTCACTCCAGTATTCTTGCCAGGAGAATCCCACGGACAGTGGAGCCTGACGGCTACAGTCCATGGGGTCACAAGAGTTGGACACACTGAAGCAACTGAGGATAGACGCAGTTTAAGGATACACACGTGAGTTGACAAAACAAAATAGTGTGACTGTGTCCTTATAAAAGGGAGAAATTTGCAGACACAGTCAGATACTTATAAACAGAAAACGAAGTGAAGACATAAAGAGAACATGATACACAAGCCAAGGGCTTCCCTGGTGGCTCAGCTGGTAAAGAATCTGCATGCAATGTGGGAGATCTGGGTTCCATCCCTGGGTTGGGAAGATTTCCTGGAGAAGGGAAAGGCTACCCACTGCAGTATTTTGCCCTAGAGAATTCTCCCGTCCATGGCAAAGAGTCAGCCGCGACTGATCGTCTTTCACTTTCACCAGAAGCTGGGAGAGAGGCATGGAGCAGATTCTTGCTCAGTCCTCAGAAGGAACCAATTCTACTGATCCTCTGATTACAGATGTCCAGCCTCAAGAACTGTCAGAAAATAAACTTCTGTTGTTTAAATTATGTAGCTGTGGTACTTTCATATAGTAGCTCCACGAAACTAATAGATCACTGATACAAACAGCTAAAATTAGGGCTTCCTTGGTGGCCCGGTGGTAAAGAGTCCACCTGCCAATGCAGGAGACGTGGGGTCAATCCCTGATCCAGGAAGATCCCACATGCCACACAGTGACTAAGTCTGCGCGCCGTAACTACTGAGCATGTGCACTAGAGCCCATGCTCTGCAACAAGAGAAGCCACCTCAACAAGAAGCTCATGCACTGCAACTAGACAGCAGCCTCCACTCGCCGCAACTGGAGAAAAATGCCCACACGGCAACAAAGACCCAGCACAGCCAAAGAATAAATAAATGTAAAAAAAGAAAAAAAAAGACCTAAAATCATGAAACTTCTAGAGAAAACATAGGACAAAATCTTATTTTCATTCAGGCAAATATTTTTTTCATATGAAACAAAAACACCATCCATAAAGGAAAAAATTTATTGTACTTCATTAAAATTAGAAACTTTGGTTCTCCAAACAACACTGTTAAGAGCGATGAATAAGAGTATGGTATAATTAAAAGTACTTAATTTATATCAGATAAAATAGAATTAAAGCCAAAAACTGTGATAAGAGCTAAAGAGGGTCATTATATAATGGATAAAGGGGTCAATTCAACAAGAGGATATACATGCACCCAGAGATATCTCAATATATAAGCAAACATTTTAAAAAACTGAAGGGAGAAATAGAGAGCAGTACACTAATAACAGGGGGCTTCAATATCTCACTGTTGGACTTCCGTGGTGGTCCAGTGGTTAAGAACCTGCCTGCCCATGCAGGGAACATGGCTTCAATCCCAGGTCTGGGAAGATTACACATGCCATGGGGCAAATAAGCCAGAGCATCGCAACTACTGAAGCCTGCATGCCTAGAGTCTCTGCTCGGCAACAAGAGACCTCACCACAATGAGAAGCCCTCATACCACAGCTAGAGAGTAGCCCCCCGTTGCTGCAACTAGATAAAGCCCACATACAGCAATTAAGACCCACCTCCACCATAAATAAATAAAAAATAATTTAAAAAAACCACTGTCAATAATAGATAATTCAGATGGAAAATCAGTAAGGAATATTGAATTTAGGCTACAAACACACGTAACAGAAATTTACAGAACATTCCATGCAAAAGCAGCAGAATGTATATTCTTTTCAAGCACACATAGAACATTCCCCAGGGTGGATCAGATGTTACAGCACAAAACAAATCTTAATAAATTTAAGAACAGTGAATCATATCAAGCAATCTTTTCTGACCATAATAGTGTGAAACTACAAATCAATTAGAAGGGAAGAACACTGGAAAATTCACAAATATGTGAAGATTAAACAACATACAACTGAATAACCAACAAATCAAAGTGAAATCAAAAGAGAAACAAAAAAATATCGAGACAAATAATGGAAACACAATATACTCAAATTTATGGGATGCAGCAAGAGCAGTTCCAAGAGGGAAGTTCATAGCAATAAATACCTACATTAAGAAAAGAAAGATCTCAAATAAACAACCTAACTTTATATCTCAAGGAACTATAAAAAGCAGTAGTAGGAGAAGGAGGGAAATAAAGATCATAGCGGAAATAAATGAAATAGAAACTAAAAAGACAACAGAAAAAAAATCAATAAAGCTAAGAGCTGGGTTTTTAAAAACATAAAATAGAGAAGCCTTTATACAGACTTAACAAGAAAAAAGAGAAGCTTCAAATTCAAATGAAAAAGAAGAAATTACAACTGATACCACATAAATACAAAGGATAAGAGGCTTCGATGAACAATTACACACCAACAAACTGGACATTTAGAAGAAGTGAATGGATCCCTAGAAATGTGCAACCTACCAATCTTGAATCATAAAGGAGTAGAAAATCTAATAGATCAATTAATAGTAACGAGGTTAAATCAGTAATCAAAAACCTCTCAACAAACAAAAGATAAGAACCAGAGGGCTTTACTGGTAAATTCTACCAAACATTTAAATAAGAATACCAATCCTTCTCAGATTCTTCTGAAAAACAGATGTGGGGGGAATACTTTCAAACTCATTTTATGAAACCACCATCATTATCCTGATAATAAAGCCAGATAAGGACACTACAAGAAAATTACAGCCTAGTACCCCTGATGACACAAACACAAATATCCTCAACAAAATATCAGCAAACTGAGTTCATTAAAAGGATCATACTCTCTTGGTGAGGGTGAAATAGGAGAGCAAAAACGCTAGCTTAAAACTCAATATTCAAAGCACTAAGATCATGGCATCCAGTCCTATCACTTCATGGCAAATACGTCGGGGAAAAAAAATGGAAACAGTGGCAGATTTTATTTTCTTGGGCTCCAAAAATCACTGCAGACTGTGACTGCAGCCATGAAATTAAAAGACGCTTGCTCCTTGGAAAAAAAGCTATGACCAACCTAGACAGCATATTAAAAAGCAGAGCTATCACTTTGTCAACAAAGGTTTGTACAGTCAAAGCTATGGTTTTTCCAGGAGTCATGTATGGATGTGAAAGTTGGACCATAAAGAAGGCTGAGCACTAAAGAACTGATGCTTTTGAACTGTGGTGTTAGAGAAGACTCTTGAGAGTCCCCTGGACAGCAAGGAGATCAAACCAGTCAATCCTAAAGGAAATCAACCCTGAATATTCACTCGAAGCACTGATGCTGAAGCTTCAACATTTTGGCCACCTGATGCTAAAAGCTGACTCATTAAGACCTTGATGCTGTGAAAGACTGAAGGCAGGAGAAGCAGGTGACAGATGATGAGATGGATGGATGGCATCACTGATTCAATGGACATGAGTTTGAACAAACTCCGGGGGACAGTGAAAGACAGGGAAACCTGGCGTGCTACAGTCCATGAGGTTGCAAAGAGTAAGGCATGACTTAGCAACTGAACAACAACAACAACACATCATCAAGTGCCATTTATTCCAGGGACGAAAGGATTTTTTCAACACACCACATTAACAAAATGCAGCATCCATTCATGACAATATCTCTTAACAAAAGTGAGTGTAGAAGGGACGTACCTCAACATAATAAAGACCATATATTATCAGCCCACAGCTAACATCATATTCAATGTTGAAAAGCTGAAAACTTTTAAGATCAGGAACAAGACAGGATATCCACTCTTACTACTTTTATTCAACATAGTACTTACTGGAAGTCCTAGTCAGAGCAGTTATACAACAGAAAAAAAAAAGGCATACAAATCAGAAAGGAAGCAAACTGTACATCTGCAGATGAAATGACACTATATACACAAAACCTTAAAGGCTCCACCAAAAAACCTGTTTGAATTAATTGAAAACTTCAGTAAAGTTGCAGGATACAAAGTCAATATACAAAACCCCATTACATTTCTATTAATATACACTAATAACAAACCATTGGAAAGAGAACAATTTTATGTGCTATGCATCAAAATGCAACTATAGAAGACATAAATAAATGGTAAGATACTCTATGTTCATGAGCTAGAAGAATTAATATTGTTAAGATGTTCATACTACCCAAAATGATCTACAGATTCAATGCAATTCCTATAAAAATTCCAATGGTATTTTTTACAAAAAAAGAAAATAAATCTTAAAATGTGTATAGAATCACAAAAGACTCTAAATACCCAAGGCAATCTTAAGGAGAACAAAGGTGGAGGCATCATGCCTCTGATTTCAAACTATACTTCAAAGTCACAATATTGGGATAAAAATGGACATGTTAAATGAATGAAAAAGAACAGGGCCCAGACATAAACCCATGCATATATGGTCAATTAATTTATAACAAAGGAGCCAAGAATAAACAAAGGAAAAGGGCAGTCTCTTTGATAAATGGTGCTGGGAAAACTGAACCACCACATGCAGAAGAATGAAACTTAAGCCCAGTCCTACAGTATACACAAAAATCAACTGAAAATGGAATGCAGACTTGAACATAAGACTGAAACCATAAAACTCCTAGAAGAAAACACAGGAGGGTAAACTCCTTCACATCGATCCTAGCAATGATTTTTTGGATTTGACATGAACAGCAAAAGCAGCAAAAGCAAAAACAAACAACTGTGATTAAATCAAACTAAAAGCTTCTCTATAGCAAAGGAAACCATTAAAAAATGAAATGGAGAAAATATTTGCAAATCTTGTATCTGATAAAGGATTAATACCCAAAACATATAAAGAACTCATATAACACAATATCAAAAGAAAACAACAAGTCCCACCTATCAATTAGAGTAAAAAATGGGCAGAGGAACTTAATATTCATTTTTCCAAAAGAGACATACAAACGCCAACAAGTAAATGAAGAAGTGTTCCATCAATAACCAAGAGGGAAACGCAAATCAAAACCACAATGAGGCTGTCATCTCCCACCTGTTAGAATGGCTATTGTCAAAAGGGTAACAACACACACTGACAAGGGTGTGGAGAAATGGGAGCCCTGGTGCACTGTCGGTGGGAACGTAAATTGCAGGCACTAAGCGGAGAAGGCAAAGGAACCCCACTCCAGTGTTCTTGCCTGGAAAATCCCAGGGACAGGGGAGCCTGGTGGGCTGCCGTCTATGGGGTCGCACAGAGTCGGACACGACTGAAGCGACTTAGCAGCAGGCACTACGGAACAGTACGGAGGTTCCTCAACAAATTAAAAATAGAATTACCACGAGATCCAACAATTCCACTTCTAGCATACAGTCAAAGGATATGAAATCACTATCTTGAATGAAGTCTGCACCCTCATGTCAGTGCATCATTATTTACAATAGCCAAGACATGGAAACAACCTCTATCTCCATTGACAGATGAATAGATACAGAAAATGTGATGTGTATATACAGAGAGAGACAATGATATATTATTCAGCCATAAAAGGAAGGAAATCCTACTATTTGCAATAATATGGATGGATCTTGAAGGCATTATGATAAGTGAGATAAGTCAAACAGAGAAAGACAAATACCGCATGATTTCACTTACATTTGGAATCCACAAAAACCAGAGCTGGTGATTATTAGAGCCAAGGGGTCAAAGGTGGGGAAAAAGGGTCACAGTGGATAAAGTGGTCAAAGGGTACCATCAAAGTGGTAGATAAAGTGGTCAAAGGGTACCAATTTCTTATTATAACATAAATAAGTTCTGGCATTATAACATACAGCATGGTGACTGCAGTTAACAACATTTTCTATCTGAAAGTTGTTAAGAGAATGGATCTTACGAGTTCTCATCATGAGGAAAAAAAAAAAAAAACTGTGTGATGCACCAGAACTTGCTGTGGGGATTAAGTAGAAAGTGTGCGTGAAGCTCCTGACATAGAGCACACACAAAATAAATGTCAATTATAATCTTCCTCTTTTCCCCTCCCATATCAATGCTTATCCTGATTCTTTTGCCTTGGTATATACTCCTTCCCTTCCATCTTCCTTATCGCTGAAAGGTTATTCATTCTTTAAGTATCAGATGAAATGCTATATTTCATATGAAGCCTTTCACATCTTTTTATCAACCTGAGAAGAGCACTTTTTATTTTAGCTTCACTTTTTACTTTTCATATTTTACTGTGGTGAATGTTTCCCTTACCAGACTATAAGCTTTTGGAGGGAAGGGACAACATATGGTTAATCTACTTCCTAAAATTTAACCAGTACTCTATCTTTAGAAGGTTTAATACATATATTTACTAAGAACAGAAATCAGAAAAGCAAGTATGCCCATCAGAGTTCAGGGAGTTAACCTGGAGTTGTGCATGTGGAGGTACTGAAGTAAGTGATTAGCAAGCAAGAATCCAAGACAAGAGAGAAGATAAAAAGAAGAGAACTTCTGACGTGGTTTTTCCATCTCCCAGATAAGTTAGGGATCCATGAAACCTCTATATAGAACCCCAGAAACTTGAGCTGTCTCCCTTAAGATTTCTTTCTGGTTAGGACTTGAGTACATTGTTCCTTGATACTCCTTTCTCCATCTCTAGAGTAAAGACTTAAATTTAGATTAAATGATTCAGAATGTCACAGCTGGAATTACATATTAGAAAACACCCAAACTCAATCATTTGACAGATATGGAAATGTAATCAACAGAAGTTAAATTATGCAAAGTTACACAGTTAATAAACAACAGAGCTGGGAATTCCCTGGTGGTTTATGGGTTAGAACTCTGTGTTCTCAATGCTGAGGTCCTGAGTTCAATCCCTGGTTGAGGATCTAACATCTGGTAAGCTGTGTGGTGCAGCCAAAACAAACAAACATACAAACAAACCCAACAGAGCTGACCTAGTTACAAGCTCAATACTCTTTCACTCTACTTAAACAACAGTTAGAATTCTAGCATATGTCAAAATGAGTGTACAATATGATCATGAGACATATATGCTATATATTTTTGCCAAATACATCCCCTTATTACCACAATACTGATTCAAATTCAGTCCACCATGATATTCATTTTATGCTGGCTATCTCTGTAATAAATAATTCTATTTTATATTTGCATGAAGTTTACCCTGAGTTATCTTTTATTGAGCTGTATCTTGTCTATTTCTTTGGTGTCACTAGAATTTTTCATAGATTATAGTTTCCCAAGCACTTGACCCATCTGACCCAATTCTCACATCTATATTAATGAGGGAGCAACATTAACCCTATACAATCCTGTAGATAATCAGTATGCCTCTGTAGAAATAAAACAACTAAGTAAAATTTCCAAAGGTTGAAAACTCAGTAATATAAACTCTACAAAAACATTAGTTATGATTTCTAGAGGGCTCAAAAAAAGAGAAATAATAAAGTTACAAACTGTATTTAAGTCAAAAACCTTACCTTTAAGTTAAAAGCCAGCAAAAATATTTTATTAAAACCTCTGTTAACATTTGCTGAAAGGGAAACTAAAAGCAAAGACACTTAAAGACATATAGATGGTCTATAGATCTACAGAAAGATATCTAATCTTACTTTAGGCCACATTTAAAAAGATGTCACTGTTAACACACAGGAGATATGGGTCATTTTCACAAACCACATAACATTTTTTGACTGTTAATTACTTCTACATTAGAAAATAAGGACAAACCACATGAAGCATAAGGAACTGAAACAAAAACAGTAAGAGGAGGGGCATGAACCCAAATATATTAATCTTACTGATAGAATTTTTAAAACATAAAGTATACTAATTTGTTTGAAACATAGGCTTGGTCCATTAAAAAGAAAGTGTAACCAATTCATACTACTTATATGCATAGTTTTATGATAAAATGTAGCTCATCCATCAAATCAAGAATACTAAAGAAATTCAGCTAAGAGTCCTTAAAAAATGGCAGGGTATGGGGCAGAGGAGGAGTGGATGAAAGAAAATAAAATCGCCCTCAATTTTTAAATGTTCTTATACTTTGATATATACTAAAAGCTCGTTTACCTAATTTTTAAGAGACAGAGAGTGGTCCTCCGGCAGTTTAAGTAAAATCAGGATCGAAAGGGAATGAAGAGGGTGTACAAAAGGGCGGCACACAGGGCCCCTGGAAAGAAAAGGTGGGGACCTGGACTCAGCAACCTGGATGGTTGGGCCCCATCCTCTTGGTAAGTACACTTGATGCCTTTTTTGTGCCTCCTATTAATACCTGCTGACTTTTCTCTGAAAACCAGTGAGATTGCTTAAGTCCTCTTGACTCTACACTGATTCTCCTGGTCTTAAAGAGACAAACCGAATTAGTATTTTAAAGCTTGGATATACTCTGCAGCTGTTAGACGCTGACATTTCAGACTATAGGCTTTTAGTCTATTAGGACTCTCTCCCAAACGGTCTGAATTAGGATATAAACACCTGATTCATCCATATGAGTTCACTCATTGTTGCATGCATAATTTATAGAAAAGCAATAGAAACAATATTAATCAGAAAAACTGTTGATATAAGTAGCATACACAGTACCTTTTGATAAACAATGGAGCAGACAAGGTCCTTGACAGCAGACAAAGATAGTTCCTGGGCTTCGATGGTAATGCTCTCCCGTGTAAGGCCAATCTGCAGCAGAAATGAGACTGTGTGCACTGAGCCTCTGGAGTTGGTGAGTGACGGCGCCCTGAAGCTGCCATCAGAGAGCCGCGCGGAGAGTCCCGTTTTAGGGCTGGAACACGGAGACGGAGCCGGGAGCACAGCAGGAAGAGTGGCAGGTATTACGGACTTCTGAGCTGATGGAGGAGAACTGTTTGCAGACATCTGCCTTTCTTTAATCTTTTAAAACAGTTGTCAATTCTTTTTCAATGGTTATGAAGAGGCCTTAAAATCACAGCGGTAAAGAAATGACTGTAGTTTTGGATTTAGTTGAAAGCTTCTTTATTTCCTCCTTTAAGCCACTCATGCTGATGATGGCAAGTTCTACAACTCTGAGTTGACTATACCAAAGGTTCCACTTCCCTTAATATCAGTCCCATCAAAAAAGTCTTGTTGTTAGGACCACAACCAGGGTTTTGGGAAGGATTTAACATCACTGAATTATCCTCATCAGAAGACAGCTGGCATTGTTTATCTACTAAACATCTTCACCTATTTTAAGTCTATTCTTGTCGCTCTCTTTTAATTTCAGAAAATACATAATGAATAAGAGTTGTTTTTCTGTCAAAATCCTCCTAGTTTAAAAATTAAAGTGTTTAGGATTAATCTATTCAGTTCGTATCCTTTGGTTCACTGATCTAACGGGACACTTTCTCAAATGTCCACACCTTAAATCACCTTCTCACATGTCCTCATTTTCATTTTGAAGGAGTAAATTTTTCCAAGATTAAGCACAAAGCTTTTTAAAATAGAACAGGTATATTCCACTTGATGAACGCGTCCATTGAGAAAGGTTGATGCTTTCTGAAATGTAGGTAGCCTGGAAGAAATTTTTTTAAAACTTTTAATATATTATACTCACTTAACATTATTTTTAAATTGTAAGAATCCCTATGCTTTCTTTAAATAAGCTTTGGTTGTATGTTTATAATTCACCAATAAATTTTAACGGGTAGCCATTTTATTCGGGCCTACTTATCACAGCCCATAATTTCAGGGACAGTCTGCTGGTCAAAAAACAAAACAGAAACAAAACACACCCCTGACATTCCTCACTAACACCTGAAACTTAAGGAAGGTCAAAACACTTTATTCCACAAATACACAACTGAGTTATGACAAAAACAGAAAAACAAAAGCGACAAAAAAGAAAAGTAAAACTGATACTGTCATAGAAACAAAGTAAATACCACTCAGTTGTACAAAAGATATGTAATACTGCCCTAATGTAGACAAGAGTATTCTTTATTGTATTAAAAGTTTAAATCTAGACAGAAAACTAAAAAAGCATATACTAAACAGAGTTATACAGCACTCAAAGAAGTGTAAAAGACACAATTAAGACAGGAAGATCGGAAAAAGTGATCTGTCACAAAAAAATTTCTAAAAGTAAAAAGAACACTAAGCACAGTTATATTTATCAGTTTTTCATAAAGACAGTTCAAAAACTAAAAGCATGACCTCGTGGCTAAGTGAAATGGCTGAAAAAGAGATGGATCTTTCTATTTAGGTTCCATCACATACCTGTAAACAATCCTAATAATAACAAAGAGTGAAGCACTCCAAGCAGCTGCAGAATGGCCCTCTGGACGGTGGTTAACAGGACTAAATAAATTAGGATCAACATAACATAAGATCTAACATAAGATATAACTATAAGATATAGTATTAGGAATGAGAAAGTTCAGGAAAACGAAGGCTTAAGAAAAAACTGCCTAAAATTAACAAAAGCTTTTAGAACTACATTCAGGTAAACAATTTGTAACTCATCTTACATTGTACAGCACTTAACATCTTATAAATGTTTATACACTTTATCTCATGGTATCTCTTTCGAACTTGACAACGCAAATACTACTTTATTATTTTTGCAGATGAAAAAACTGAAGAACTAGCAGATAAAGTAACCTGCCCAGCATCACATGGTTATTAAGAGGTGGAACAGGAATTAGGACCTACTAGGTAGGCAAGCTTCATCCTTTCCGACGCAGTGGTATCTCCACAATAACATACTATTTCTCAAAGAGAACAAGGAACTGAGAAAATCACTGCTCAGTGAGGATGTTGTTAAGGTTGAAAGAGCACAGAGAGAAGGCAGAATTGCTCAACTTGTACTTTGCTTACCTTCTCTCAGTTTTTAAACTAAAACTGTAAAAGAGCACTGAGAACTGAAACTTGAGCCTGGTGAATAAGAGAGACTAAAAGATCTTTGAGAGTACAAGTCTGCAGGTCCAGATGCAATCTACTCCATATTGCAAAATCAGTTAAGTGCAATCACAAACCTGACTCTTAACCTTCCCAGAGAAAGAGCTCAGAGAGAACCACCATGGACTGGAGATGTGGCAGAGTTGTTCCAAGTTTTGTGGGCTAGAGGAATAGGGAAGCAATTTCAGAAACTACAGAATATAACCTTAATATTAACCTTCAGTCACATGTGAAAACAGATTATGAAAGCAAATGGTTTCTGAATACTTTCAAAAGCATATTATGATCACTAGAGGTGAGCTTGAATTCAAACAGAATAACACCAAATCAACTAGACTTACATCTTTGAAAAATGTGATTATTAGCCTTTTTAGAAGGAGAAAATAGTAACTCACAGTAATTGAGTTCTTTCTGTCAGACGCTGTTCTAAGCATTCCATGTGTTTCTTCATTTAATCCTCACGACAATTCACTTTATAGTTGAGAAAACTGGTCTAGATACTAAAGGACTTGCCCAAGATCACACAATTAGCAAAGCCAGAAAAAAATTAAGTGTATTCTGGCTGAAACAATATTCAAGATGGTATTCCATGCTATTTTTGTAAATAAGCTGCTTAAGCGTAAGTTGGATGTTAGTGTAGTTTGCTGCTCTTTATCAACTTAAAGAAACCTTTAGGAGAGTGCCTTGGAACTCTGGTCTTGGCCCTATATTATTTTTGATTATTTATAAGATTACAAAGACATGGAAAACATGCTTATAAAATCCTCAGATTGTACAGTCTGAGAAAAATAAACTAAAATTCAAGTGAACTATAACAATGACAAGTGTAAAGCTCTGCATTTCAAAAGTTAAATGTGCAATATTGAAACGGAGAAATGCTGATGTAGAACCTGTTCATTAAAGGAGTTATCAAACCAAGAGTTTAACAGCAGCTGCTACTAATAATATGGGTGACTAAAAGAACTAACATAAACCCAAATCCCCAGGACACTGAGAACACAGCAGCATCAACCAGTATACTGGCTGCTAATCAGGTTACATTACTACGTTACATTTTAACCCGTCTACATTTTTAAAGGCTGTATTGATTTTCAAAGACAATAGAGTGTATATCCAGATTAAGGTGAAGATAATGTCAAGTGACAAGTTATGCATAACAAAAACGAATAAAATGATGGTCTTCAATTATCTTAAAAGTTGTTAAGAGAATAACTGTTTTTTCCCCTATTTTTAAAGGGATGATTTATTTCTTGCTCTTGGTAACAATGTATTCACTTATGAAGTGCTATCCCTACTTACACCACACAGGCTGGAAGTTGTGTTGATGGACAACTTGTGGATACACAGCAAACATAAGATTAAGGAATTAACAGAGAATAATTGGTTTATTCAGTATCACTGCAGAGGGCAGAAATAAAATGAAGACAACAGCACTCTTTACTTACCTTACAGGATGTTAATGAGGACTGCGCCACTACATGGACAATACACTTCTGGCTTATCAGAAGTGCTCAGTAAGTTTCAGCAATTTTCATAGTATTTAGAGTAAATAATTAATAATTAAGCTCCCACTTCACACTAAACTCTGCAATTAAGATACACTTTATTAAACCCTTGCTCTGACCACAGGGAATCTGTTTAACTCTGTTTTACAAAAAAGGAGCCAGAGTTTCAGAATAGTTGCTTGCCCATGACTATACAGCTAATAAGTGATGGAACTGCAATTCACATCAAAGTCCCTCTGACTCCGAAGATCTTGTTCTTTATACAACTTCATGTCACCTCCAACAATCTAGAACACGTTTTCTCATGAGGTAAAAGGTTCTCAACATACATGACTTGAGTAGTTTCAAAAAAAGTTGAATAAACTTCATAAAAACGTTAGCAAAATATCTATGAATAGTACTGCATGCAGGTTAAATACTTTAAATGACAAGATACTACTGTGTTCAATAATAATAACTTATTTTTGACGGCTGTCTTCCCACTAAATTTCCAAATAATACCTGCTAATGTTAGCCAAATAACAGTACCTGTCTTATAATTACAATCAATGATCAGTACTATCAATAACTACTAGTAAACTATGTCTTACTTTTATATTAAAGTATTTGTTAAAGTTTCAGCATGAACACAAATAGAAAAAGTGAGCTGTTTTAGCTTTTGCCCACTCATCCCACCTGTTTTCTGTTTTGTTTTATGAACCTTGATTTGATCTGAGATATAGCCTTAAAACATTAAGACTAAATTAAAAAAAAAAAAGAAATACCTCTATTTTGTCTTTATGTTTCAATCACAAAACAATCAATAGTACATTTTACTAATTTATAAATCAATTAGATATGTTTGTTCCTAATAGCTATGAGTTGGCAAGCATTTTTATTTGAAACATCTCAAATACTCTTTTGGGGAATTATCTGTCATATATTTTATTCAAATAAGCATAAAATCTGTCACTATTGTTGAATGGAGTAAAAAAGGTGGCATATTAACGGAATCTTGAGTCCAACCTGCCCTATTATTACTACAGGGTAAAAACAAAGGTCCTGGAGGCTAGAGAACTTAACTGAGAGTTACTTCATTGTAACATCACAATTTGAGCTCTCTCTCAATCCTTCCCTACATTTACATTATCTCATTTCTTAGCAAAGCCTCTAATTACAAGAAGCTCAAAAGCAGCATTTTCATTCAACAAATGTGACGGATCAGATAGTAAAGAATCTGCCTGCAATGTGGGAGACCTGGGTTCAATCCCTGGGTTGGGAGGATCCCCTGGAGTAGGAAATGGCAACCCACTCCAGCATTCTTGCCTGGAGAATTCCATGGACAGAGGAGCCTGGTCCATAATGTCACAAACAGTCAGACATGACTGAAGGACTAATACTATACTTTATCATTTGCTAGACTGTTATGAGAAACTACGCTACTAGAGCGACCAAAACACACATGGCTACTGCTCTCCCTGGAGCTTGCTGTGTGATACGGGATACACGCATTAAACAAATATTCATATTAACAGCAAAGCAATTACAAATTATGAAAGGTGATATGGCAGAGTATTTTGAGAGGACCTAATTTCAACTGGGGTCACAGGCAAGGCACCTTTAAGGAAGCTAAAACCTAAAAGATAAGTAGGAGTCAGGGAAACAGAGAGAGAAGCAAAGAGGATTTCAGAAAGACAAAACAAATCCAGCTAGTAGATACTTCAAAAGGGAAGCTCATTATTTAGTGTAGCCACTGTCCTTCTTAAACTCAGTAAAGGTAACAGTGAAGAGGTAAAACACTTTCTCTATTCAGAATAGCGTAATATTTACCATGAATCTCTACTAGTAACAGGTTTTCCTGGTTTGACTTAGTTTTGTGTGCTAGGAATGCTAATGAAAACAGATAATTTTTTTTTCTTCTGTTGATAAGTACTGTATTATTTTAATATGTAAAAAAGCCTGTGGCGTTTTTCAGTGCAATACTTCACAAGTGTCCTGAAGTCAGTATCCATGTTCTACCTCGATACAGGCTTGACTTTGGTCAATAACCCTGATGTTGCTTTTATAGTGTATAAAAAATACGAATAACTTTATTGTTGGTTTTTAAAAAATCATAGTTTCTAGCAATTCCTACATCTATTTATTTTCAAAAATGTAACTATTACCTTAGATTAATATAAATACTTTTCCTCCTAAGAGCTCAGCATTAACTAAATTGTTGCTGGTAAAATTCTGTTCATCTAAACCATGGGTATTTGCATCTCAGTCTTTCCCACAGTCAGAGAACAGAGAGTGAGCACACCAAGTCCGCTCTCTCAGGCAGTGAAAACTTTATCTGCTGTTAAGATTACAAACTTCCAGTCTACGAATTTATGTTGGGCTTGATGTATCTACATCACCTCTCTTTGCATCAGTGGTATCTGCGAAATCTGACTAGCTAACAGCCAGTGAGCTATTTCATACTTATGGTCACTATAAACTGACCACAGAAGTGGAGAAAACTTTTCTCTACACTGAAATTAAAATTAAAACATCTCCAGAACATTATCTCAAGTTTTTTCATTAATGAGACAACTGCTCCAAAGAGGCTCACATACAAGTTCAATTTGAATTACATAATCAGAGAGACTCAAAGGACTATCTGCACAGATTATGAATCACAAGCATAATTATTATTAAATCAAATTTAAAGCTGTATTAGCCAATAATTTCCTAATATCAAGTTCTCTAAAAGTAGTTTCTTTTTAAAATGAGCAATTAACTTCAATATGGTAATATTTTCATCAACTTTAAATGACCATTTATTCTCTTTCCTCCTGTAGGGGATTTTTCCAATTCTTACATAACTTTTAAAAACTTAATGTCCGAAAACTTGATGTATTAAGCTTTTGGGGGGATATGGCAGTTTTTAGATGAAACACAACCCACTAAGAGATATTTCTATTTTAAACAGGTCACCTCATGAAACTGAAAGCTTATAAAACTTATATATTTAAAAGAGTCACTATGATTCATCTCAAGATAATAAACAAGTCAACATTCTTAACTCAGGATGGAAAACTCTTCTGTGACACGTTTTACATACTTTTATTAAAACGTGAAACTTTTTGGCTGAAATGTCCATGCTTGCTCTGAATCCAGATGCTAACAGGAGGGAGAAGCGGGTTCCCCTATTAAGTAAACCTGGCCTAGACCCCGCTCGGGGCAACGAATCCAAAGATACTCCCCCACCCTCGCTGCATTCAAGTTGGGTAAGTAATCTTGATCTAAGCAAAATCACAGCCGCTAAAACTTGAAAAACTGAAGCAGTGAGTACAAAGTAGAAGCAGTGTAAGAGTAATATAACAGTTTCTAGAGTACAAATTACGGTCTTTTAAAAGTTGTCATTTGCCTCCACAGCTCATTAAGGCTGTGTCTAACCAAGTTCAGGGTGTAACTTATCCTTCCTAATCAAAGATGACACTGATAGTCTTATTTCCTGTGGGGATGGGTGTGGTTGAAGAGACAGTTACGTCCAAGCCATCAATCTGTGTATGGAAAAGTCTGCAGCTCTCACACATGCCGTCGCTCGATTTATATTCGTGCCTGCTGCACACGGCAAGGCCTCTGCTTCTGACTTCAAATAAAATCTCCAACAGGCAATCGAATAGTGTGTGGTTATTTTATTGCTCAAAGAAAGAGACGCTCTCCTCAGTGTTTCATCTTAAGAAAAACCTCCCGGGGGTGAGACTGACTCGGAACAACGCGGCAACTTGCAAAACTAAACAAGAGTCAGGAAACTGGGGTGGGGGCTTACGTTCCCTAAGCACCAACGACTCACCCCTTTGAGACGGCTGCAAGGAAAAGCGGTGTAAAGAAAAGGGAAAGGCTCATCCCAAATTCGGCAGCGTGAGTGCCGCCCGTCTGGCGTCGGGAGCTAGTTGCGGGGGGGAGGGGGATCCGGTAAGAGATGGAGACCGAGGGGCCGAGCGCGGTGGTCGCCGGCGTACCGTGACTCCAAGTTGGCGTCGGCGCCCCCGCCGGAACTTGGCCCCATCTGGCGGCCGCGCCGGCGCCCCCGCTCGCCGGGGCGCCCACCGCCCGCTCCTCCCGCCTCGCGCTCAGCCAACTTCCCGCCCAGCCCCGGCGGCCGCCGCCCAGCCCGGCGCGGGGTCCGAGTCCCGCCGCCCTCGTCGCCGCCGCCGCCGCCGCCGCGTGCGGGCGGGTGGGGGAGGGGCGGCCGCCGCCAACGCCGCCTCACCCGACGGGCCGGGAGAACAAAGCGGCGGCCGCGGCGGCGCTAACTTTTTCGGTGTCTGTTCCGCGCTCCCCGAGGCGACTACTTACAGAGCCTGGCTCGGCCGGTCGTGAGAAACTCCAAGCCTGCCAGCGTCTGGGTCCTGGACCAGGAGCCAGCGAGGCTTCACGCGCCTCGCAGAATCCCGCCCGCCACAGGCGCCCCTTCTTCCCTCCCTCCCTCCGCCCCGTCCCGTCCTGAGGCCCGAGGGCGGGGGGCCGGGGCGTGCGAGGCGGGGGCGCGCGAGGGGCGGGGGCGCGCGGCCGGCGCGGGGCCTGCCGGGAGCTGTAGTCTCCCCGCGAGCTCGAAGCCGTGGTGGCCGCGTGGGGCTGTGGCTCACTGGCTTGACCCGGCGCGGGAGCAACCGGAGCTCCGGTGCTTTCGGGCTCGCTCTGCACCCTCCGAGGTCCTGGCGTCTCCGTGAGCGCTGGGGAGCGGGGCGCGACCGTCTACCTATTCCAGTTACGCACTGTACTTGATACCCATTATTGCTACTGAACTGCCTTTTTCTCTTTTGTCGTCCCATCTGATGTAGATGATGGTGGCAAGGGGGCAGGAGGTGACAAGTCCGGAACTTGTAAGGGGTCTACAGCAGAGAACAGTTTCCACACTGAGGTAGCTTCTCACTGCTCCCCTATTTCCCTCCCCAGTGCGTAGCCTCCGGGTGGCCACTTGGCACTGCATCCAGGGTGTTCCGCGCCTAGGCAGATACATCCAGAGCCCTTCGCCTAAAGCAGAGTAAACCGGACCTGTCTTCAGTGTGTTCTGCGTATCCTACTTGTCCATCTTTAAACTTGAGTGTGTCCCCTGTCATCAGAGCGAAGTGCCCCCAAGAATCTTGGAACCTAGGTTTCCACGTGGCATTGACAAGAGTGACAATGCCAGGTGAGGAGAGACGCGGGTGGAAGGATATCTAGAGGGAAAATACCCTAGGTGTTAAACATGTTTTGCGTGAGAGAAAATCGTGAACAGCTGACACACATAGTCCCAGAAACGACCTAGTCCTCCTTGGGTCCAAATTTCATCCCCAGAGTACTTAAGTAAAATATACTGAAAGAAGCGGATGGGTTGCAGGCAATAATTCATCCATCCAGTGCAGAGGTCGAGGACAGTCTTTGAGATTAGGAAGAAAAAAAGCTAAGTGGGTCCCTATTTTTTATTCCAAGTCACCAATCTTACTGGATGTCCCTGGCTTTAAAGTTAAATGGGAATTTAAAAATAATTTATATTAAAGATGGGGCAAGTAAAATTGTGTATAACTCTGGTCTACTCTGAAGCTGTATTTTTAAATTTTGGGGAATTCGAAGATACTACATTTCTCACATTCAGTAATATCTAATTCAATCTAATTATATTTTATATGTAATATTATTCTGCTATTCTTTTGCATTAAAGTTGAAAGTAAATCCACTCAAGGTTATGTTTAAAATTAAAAACATACCTAGGCTCTTACTTAACTTTGCCTTTTTCTTCCCTTCTCTTCCCAACTGACGTTTTAGTCCAACCCCAAATATCCTCTCTCAACAAGACTCCCAGGAGCTCATTGGACCTGTTTACAGCCAGTCCCTTCTTAGTAGTGACTTCCATTTTCACTGGTGGTTCTTAAAGAGACAGAAGTTACTCTTTCTAGAAGTAACTTTTCTAAATGAAGCAACTTGCTATTTTATAGAGGTGCAAATGTGTGTGTGTGTGTGTGTGTGTGTGTGTGTGTGTGTGTGTGTGTGTGTGTGTATGTGTGTGTGTGTGTGTGTATGGGGCGTCTCAGCTGGCTCGTGGTAAAGAATCTGCCTACCATGCAGAAGATGCGGGTTTGATCCCTGGGTCAGGAAGATGCCCCAGAGTAGGAAATAGCAACCTGCTCCAGTATTTTTCCTGGAGAATTCCATGGACAGAGGAGCCTGGCTGGCTACCATTTATGGGGTCACAAAGAATCAAACACGATTAGCACACACGCACATGTGTATATATACATTCATTTCATTTCCACTTTGTCACTTCTCTTTTTAGAAATAAAATCATCTCCTCCATTCTAGGTGAGTCTTTCAACAATACATTTAAGACTATCTGTACCTGTAATTTTTTTGCTTGACATGAACTACAATTTTCTCAAGATGTTCCATTCTTATTCCAAGAGGACTGATGGGATAAAGATTAGGTATATTAAGTAAATGTGAGATTTTTATACTTGAGAGAAAATATAATCAGAGTAAGATGGAAAAAGATTTTTCTTCCTGGCAGTGTTTTTTGAAAATTGGGAGCTTAGTCTTTGTCTCCTGTGACTGTAGTTGCAAATGTTGTCCTAGATTTATTCCACATACACCCCACCCTTCCTTAATAGTTAACAACATAACCATTCACATATGTTACCTAATAGAAGCGAAGAGAGTCAACTCTGCTGTGACTTAGTAGCAGAGCATCCTGATTCAGAATCCAAAATGCAGAAAAACATGATTTGTTAAGGCCCCACTGGAAGAAATAGTCATTTGGGGAAAAAAAAAACACTTGAGCTCGTTTTAATTTATATAACATGATTACTGCAAGATTATTTTATTTTTCTGTCTTTTTCCAGGACCTTAAAACAAGTGACAAATTTAGAAAGCATTTAGGTGCCAATACAGAGTTAGTAAAATAGGTATGGGAAAAAATGCTTCAGGGTCTGTTTCTTTTTCAGCACCAATGCTCTTGATATATTCTTCAAAATGTCCTTCTCTACTCTAGTTCAGACCCCCCATATCTGGAGATTTTAGTTGGTCTTCTTCTAGACTAGCGTGAACTGTTATACCTTCAAACTGTCTTCTCTAATTTGCAGGCTCTAAATAATTGTTCTGTGCTCTGATAGCCTTGATGGATAATTCTCGAGTTACTTACCAAGTTTTATTGTGGACTGAGTATATATAAGATCCCCCTGGGCTCTCCACATCCTCCCCTTAATGAACTTTGAGAAGACCGAGGTCTTCTGCCTGGATATAAAACCACGACAGGGAGGCTTGGCGTGCTGCGGTTCATGGGGTCACAAAGAGTTGGACACGACTGAGCGACTGAACTGAACTGAACTGAACTGAATGATATCTATCATTTACTAAATACCAGCTCTGGGCCAGGCAGTTCATCCTTATTTTTTATAGCTTTCTGTATTTATTCCATATAACGCTTCCTTTTTCTTTACTTGCATTTATATGTGGCTTTATGTACTTTACTATTTATATATTATGTTATCAATATATATGCAGATAAATATATTTACAAGTATGTATGTATACAAATATATATGTGCATATATATTATAACATAGTGTATAATAAAAGAGAGGTGTCGTAAGGTGAGTTCAGCTAAAAGGAGAATTAGAAAAATATAACTAAAGGGAGAGGCTACTGCCCATGTTCTACCTAGGATTTCATATGGTGTCCTTAAAGATTAGTATCAGGTAATTTGCAATAAAAAGCAAATTACCTGACTCATCCACAATAATTCCTGCTTATCTTTGTGCTTGCAAATATATATTCCCCCAAGAAAGAGGAGGTAATGTGCCAATGTGCTTCTGGATTTCATTCTGGTTAAGTATTCATTTAAAACATCCGTTTGAAATACTGAAAAATCAGCTATGATATATTTAAAATGGCAGTTGAGAAAGAATAAAGGTGCTACAGACCTAGGTAGAGAGCCAATATTAAAATTCATTTCATACCAGCATTGAGCAAAGCAGTGAAATTAGAGATGCAGACTCCCTCACTCACAACCTGGGAGTTTCCCCAGCCCTGAAGAGCCAACTGGAAGGTAAGGGTTGGAGTAGGACTTTGAAGACAGAGTCCAACCTAGGCTCTGCCATTGAGCAAGTGCATGCTGCTTAATCTCACTAAGAATCTGTTTCTTTACCTATAAAATAAGGGGAGATAATTACCCTATAGAATTTTTGTGAGTATTAAATGAAAAAAAAAATACATCTAATGCATTAAACCTGTAATGGGCATTAAGGATGCCTGAGGATGCGTTATGAGCCTACCGTTTATCAACCTGTGTGACCATGGGCAAATTAACCTCTATGTGCTTCAAGTCTCATCTCATCATCTGTTAACTTGGTTTGTAGTACTCCTTCCCCCACGATTTGTATAAAGACCAAATGAGCTAGCACATAGAAAACACCTTAAAAAAATTCACATGGTGAATGCTCAACAAATAATAGCTATTATTATTCATGTTGAACAGTTAGAGTTTTTACATCTCCATATCTCCTCCTTTTCAGGCAGCACAGGGAAAGAGAAGTTGCTGAGCTTCAGTCTGTGGAGGGATTTAACGACAAAGAGTTTAAAAAGAACAGGAATCCCTATGGCTATAGAGTAAATTCCTTCGCACTTCATCAAAGGAAGATCCTACTGCACAGATTCTCAACTGACAGAGGACTCAGAAACCATCACTGCAACATTTTCTACACTAGTAGCTTCATGTGTTCGAGTGCAGGATAAAATCACTGGACAGTTTTATGCTTATTGGTTTTATTTTTAATATAGTTAGTCAGACTACAAGGACCTGAACATGTTGTTATATATGGTACTCTGATCATGACACCTCAAATGTCAAAATCTCAAATCTTTCCAGAAAGAATTGTGACTATGTAACCTTCGACTGTCAATTGTATCATAGTCACTTATTTGATGATGGAGAGTTTAGCTGAAAATTTGTTGTTATTAATTTAGTTTATTTGTCTTTTTCCCCTAGATTCCCCTTGAAACTACAATTCTTGATATATTGATTTACTAAACATTTTTGAAAGACTACTATAAGCAAGGCATTTGATAGGATTTGTAGATGAAACAACTCTTCTTCTCAAGAACTTAAAGTTTATCAAGATATGTGAAAGTCTATTAAATGGAGAAGAGAGTAGAATAAATAAGTAGAAGGCAAAATAAAATGTCAGTGAAGTATAAAGCATACCACCAGCCTGGGGAGGTCTAAATGCGTAGAAAAAGAGGGTTTTAGCTGGGTTTGGAAGAAAGAAAAGGATTTGAAAGTATGGGGGAGAGGAATGGGAAAAAAAAGACTCTAGGAGGAAACAACAGGAGAAAAAGCACATAGGTATGAAAATATGGGGCACATTTTGGATCAAATAGTTCAGGTAAGCTGAGCTGTAGATTTTTTTTCTCATGTTGAAAAACTTGAGATAAAATTCACACACTCTTAAGTTTCCCCTTTTAAATTTGTACAAACATCTATTTCTGTTTTATTGGCTATGCCAAAGCTTTTGACTGTGGATCACAATAAACTGTGGAAAATTCTTAAAAAGATGGGAATACCAGACCACCTGACCTGCCTCTTGAGAAATCTGTATGCAGGTCAGGAAGCAACAGTCAGAACTGGACATAGAACAACAGACTGGTTCCAAATAGGAAAAGGAGTATGTCAAGGCTGTATATTGTCACCCTGCTTATTTAACTTATATGCAGAGTACATCATGAGAAATGCTGGGCTGGAGGAAGCACAAGCTGGAATCAAGATTGCCAGGAGAAATATCAATAACCTCAGATATGCAGATGACACCACCCTTATGGCAGAAAGTGAAGAGGAACTAAAAAGCCTCTTGGTGAAAGTGAAAGAGGAGAGTGAAAAAGCTGGCTTAAAGTTCAACATTCAGAAAACTAAGATCATGGTATCCGGTTCCATCACTTCATGGCAAATAGATGGGGAAACAGTGAAAACAGTGGCTGACTTTATTTTTCTGGGCTCCAAAATCACTGCAGATGGTGACTGCAGCCATGAAATTAAAAGATACTTACTCCTTGGAAGGAAAGTTATGACCAACCTAGACAGCATGTTGAAAAGCAGAGACATTACTTTGCCAACAAATGTCCCCCTAGTCAAGGCTATGGTTTTTTTCAGTAGTCATGTATGGATGTGAGAGTTGGACTATAAAGAAAGCTAAGTGCAGAAGAATTGATGCTTTTGAACTGTGGTGTTGGAGAAGACTCTTGAGAGTCCCTTGGACTGCAAGGAGATCCAACCAGTCCATCCTAAAGGAGATCAGTCCTGGGTGTTCATTGGAAGGACTGATGCTGAAGCTTTAACTCCAATACTTTGGCCACCTGATGCGAAGAGCCGACTCATTGGGAAAGACCCTGATGCTGGGAAAGATTGAAGGCAGGAGGAGAAGGGGATGACAGAGGATGAGATGGTTGGTTGGCATCACCGACTCAAAGGACATGGGTTTGGGTGGACTCTGGGAGTTGGTGATGGACAGGGAGGCCTGGAGTGCTGCGATTCCTGGAGTCGCACAGAGTCAAACATGACTGAGCGACTGAACTGAACTGAACTGGTTTTAGTATTTTCACAGAGTTACACAACATCACACTAATTTGAGAATATTTTCATCATCCCGAAAAGGAAACCTCATACCTGTTAGCAGTCACTCCCCAGTTTAGAGGTAACCAGCACACCAACCCACTCCCAGTGGAGTCACAGGCTCTTGCTCTTACAAGCCCTTGGGTGGGCAAGTTCAGAATGATGAATATGGAGAAATGCTGGCAGGACACCTGCTACGTCTGCTGTATACGACTTCGCCCTCTGTCTTACAAAGCTGTGTCTCTAGCCTTGACCTCTTTCTGTAACCCCCTGAGTATTCCACAGAGAGATCACAAGCTCAGAGTGTCCCTAAATGAACTCACCTTTCCTTTGCCTATGTTTCCATTCTTAGTACGTAGTACTAACATCTGTTTTGTCATCCAAGACAGAACCTTCTTGGTCACCTAAACTCCTTTTCCCTGTTCTCCAAATCCAATTGGTTACCAAGTACCATCAATTTCATGCCTTCACATTTCTATGTTGTATGCCCTTTCTTCTTTTCCACAACTGCTGTCTCAGTTTGGGCCTTCGTTAGCTCTCACACGATCGATTGAAATGACCATGTAAGAGACTTCCCTGCTTGAATCTTCTCTTCTTTAATCCACTATCCGCTCTGCCATCAGATAGATGGTTCTAAACTGCAGAATTGACTATATGATTTCCTTAGCCTAAAATTCTATGATAGCTAACCAATGTCTTTATTGTGCAGATTTTTTAGCATGGCATACATTAGGGTACTCCCTTCTGTTTTCTCCTATTGCTACTCCTCATTCTTCACATACCTAGCACCTTAAGTGGTGGTGGACTGCTGGCAGTTTCCCAGTGTGATTTTGCTCAGCTGATACCTGTCTCCCCTTCTTTTACCTGTTAAGCAATTCCAAGACTCATTCAGTTCAAACTCTCCTTTATGCCACCTTTACTGTCCACTTCGGGTCAGATGGGAATAGCCATTCCTTTTTTTTGTGCTCCAAACATGTTTCTTTCATATTTACTTTTTAAATTGAAGTATACATGGTTTACAATGTTGTGTTAATTACTGCCATACAGCGAAGTGATTCAGTTATACAAATATATACATTCTTTTTTAATGTTCTTTTCCATTACAGTTTATCATAGGATAGTGAATATAGTTTTCTGTGCTATAATACAGTAGGACTTTGTTGTTTATACATAAAAACTTATATCTGCTAACCCCAACCTCCCACTTCATCCCTTCCCCAAGCCCCTCCCCTTTGGCAAATATCAGTCTGTTCTCTATATTTGTGATTTCAAACATGTTCCTTTCATAGCTCTTTATGCACAACTCTCTCTTACTAAACAGTAAGCTCCTTGAGAGCAGGGCCACACCTAATTTACTGTGTTCCTTGCAGAGTGCCTTGCACAAGTCTTAGTATTCCACAGACATGGTTTAATACTAGAGATTTGAAAGTCATTGCACAGGGCACAGAATGAAAATGTGAGAAGGGATGAAATTACCCGTAGGAAGATCAGGGACAAGAATTACATTTATTGAGGTCCTATGATGGAGGCTTCCCTGGTGGCTCAGTCGTAAAGAATCGCCTGCAATGCAGGAGACTCAAGTTTGATCCCTGAGTCAGGAGGATCCCATGGAGAAGGAAATGGCAACCCATTCCAATATTCTTGCCTGGAGAATTCCATGGACAGAGGAGCCTGGTGACCTACAGTTCATGGGGTCCCAAAAAGTCGGACACGACTGAGTGACTCGGCGTAGCACACACACACACCAAAGCAGTGAATTTAGGAGATAACCAGAGGATAGAAAGAGGACAAAGATAATACATTGGTAGTTCTCAGACTTTCAGATTTCAAAGACCAATTAATTTACAAAAAAACAGATTGAGTTGCCAACTTCTTGCTTTATCAACTGAGAACATTAAAGCAAGAACTCAAGATCACTAAATCCTTAGGGAAATGCAAACCAAAACTACAAAAAGATACTGCCTCATATCCATCAGGATAGCTACTGTCAAAAAACAAAAAAAGTGTCGCAAAGATGTGGAGAAATTAAAACACTTCGGCACTGTTGATAGGAATGCAAAATGGTGCAACTGCTATGAAAAACAGTGTGGGGGTTCCTCAAAGAGTTAGAAATGGAATTACCATATAATCCAGCAATTTTCCTTCTGGGTATATATCTAAAAGAATTGAAAGCAGGGTCTCAAGGAAACCACTAACAAAATGAAAAGATGACCTACTGCATGGGAGAAAATATTTGCAAGTGACATGATGACTAAAGAATTTGCCTGCAATGAAGGAGACCGGGTTTGATCCCTGGGTTGGGAAGATCTTCTGGAGAAGGGAGTGACAACCCATTCCAGTATTCTTGCCTGGAGAATCCCATGGACAGAGGAGACTGGCGGGATATAGTCCATTGGGTCGCAGAGTCAGATACAACTGAACGACTAACAGTACTACTACTACTATGATGATTAAGGGGTTAATTTCCAAACTCTATCATCACTTCATACAACTCAATATAAAAAATGACATGATTGATTGAAAAATGGGCAGAAGACCTGAATAGACGTTTTCCCAAAGATGACAGCAAGCACATGAAAAGATGCTCAACATTGCTAATCATCAGAGAAATGCAAATCAAAACTAGAATGATAGGTCACCTCATCCCTGTCAGAAAGGCTATCATCAAAAAGTCTATAAATTACAGGACTTCCCTGGTGGCTCAGCGGTAAAGAATCTGCCTGCCAATGCAGGAGACATGGATTCAATCCCTATCCCTGATCCAGGAAGATCCTACATGCCGTGGAGCAACTAAGCCCCTGGGCCACAACTATTGAGCCTGTGCTCTGCAACAAGAGAAGCCACTGCAATGAGAAGCCTGCTCACCACAACTAGAGAGGAGCCCCACGTGCTGCAACTAGAGAAAAGCCCGTGCAGCAACAAAGACCCAGCACAGCCAAGAATGAATGAATGAATGAATGAATGAATAAATAAAATTATTAAAAATCTATGAATTACAAATGTTGCTGAGGATGTGGAGAAAAGGGAACCCTCATTCACTGTTGGTGGGAAGGGAGGTTTCACCAAAAAATGATAAAAATAGAACAACCACATGATTCAGCAACTCCACTCCTGGAGAAAATGAAAATACTAATTTGAGCAGCGTTATTTACAGTTGCCAAGATATGGAAGTAAACTAAATGTCCACCAGTAGATGAATGGATAAAGAAGATATGGTGAATATATACAATGGAATATTACTTAGTCACAGGAAGAATGAAATTTTGCCATTTGCAGCAACATGGATGAAACTGGAGGGTATTATGCTTAGTGAATTAATCTAGACAGAGAAAGGCAAACATGATATGTTATCACTTGTACGTGGAACCAAAAAATGAATGAATGAATATAACAAATCAGAAACTACTGTGTATAAAATAAAATAAACTTATAAGGATGTATTGTATAGCACAGGGAATAGAGCTGATATTTTATAATTTTAAAAGGAGCATAATCTGTTAAATATTGAATCTCTATGTTATACATCTGAAACTAATATTGTAAATCAACTATACTTCAATTTTTTAAATAAAAGGCAGTTTCTCGAAGAGACTCAGGTTCGTAACAGGCATAAAGCATCCAAGTGAATGAATGGATAGGTAAAATACGGTATATGCAATGGAATATTTGTCAATCTTAAAAATGAAGGAAATTCTGATACATGTTGCAACATGAACCTTGAGGACATCATTCTAAATGAAATAAGCCAGTGACAAAAAGACATCCTGCTTACATGAGTTACTTAGAGTAGTTAGATTCAGAGAGATAGAAAGTAGAATGGTGATTGCCAAGGGCTAGAGAGAGGGAGAACAGGGAATTATTGTTTAATGGTTTAGTATTTCAGCTTTCCTATTTCTGGAGGTGGATGAGGTGATGGTTGTACAACAATGTGAACGTACTTAATGCCACTGAACTATAAATGGTTGATGGTTAGTTTTCTGTTATGTGTATTTTGCCACAATTAACAATAGAACATGACAATATAAAACAAACTCAGGAATCTATATCAATTATTATGTTAATTAAAATATGTAACATCAAATATGAAGGAAGAGTATAAGAATAAATAAAGCTTTTTAATGCAATACAGTTATTAATAAAACAGTTTTTCTTAATTTTCTCATTTTGTAACAGACAAATAATATATATTCATGGATTAATTATATTCATGAACAGGCATTAATATGGAACTGACATTTGAGAACTAATGGTGTTAATTATATTAAAAATGGAAGTGAAGGGAAAGAGAACAATAATTAAAGAAGGTAGCAGGGTCAGGGAAGAACATTGCCTGTGTTGTTGGCTAAGCTGTACTTTTATGTACTATGATGAGTCACATATTTCTTCATATTTTGGCAGGCACTACTTTGAATAATCATAAGGTATTTGTTTTCAGACATTCAGTATTTTATTGAGAACTTGGTATGCTTCCAGGGCCTTCACTCTTCTAAGGATTATATTATCAAAGTCTTTTACACATAAAAGCATGTGCTAAAAAAAAAAAAAAAAGCATGTGCTAAAGATGTGTGTATATGTGTATGTGTGTGTGTTCAGTTGCCAATTCGTGTCTGACTCTTTGAGACCCCATGGACAGCGGCACACCAGGCCTATTGTTTTATATTATAAAACAATAGTATTATGTAAAGCTGCGTAACTTAAAGATAAACATAAAATAATAGCACACAAAGATCTATATAATCAGGCCATTGTCTAGCTGCTATATCCTATTTCCCCTATATTTTCAGTCTCTAAAAATCTTGAATAATAATTTTTACTGTATCCCATGTATATATGGCACGATCTTGAATGTCATGTATTTTCTGTCTGAGCCATTAGCTTGTTTTCTGATTGACATTCATTTTCTCTATTCTAAGAATAGAACTGAAAGGAGGGGATAATTTTGCAGGGAGGAGTGGACTGGAAGTTTGGGATTTGCAGATGTAAACTGTTATATACAGAATGGATAAACAGCAAGGTCTTACTGCATAGCACAGGGACCTATATTCAATATCCTGTGATAAACCATAATGAAAAATAAAATATGTATGCATAACAGAATCACTTTGCTGTACAGCAGAAATTAATGCAATATTGTAAATCAACTATACTTTATTAAAATAAATATTAAAAGAAATAAAGAAAGGGACTGTTTGACTCAGAGGAGAATGAAGATGCACAATATTCCTACGGCCACTTCCTTTGCTTATGAAATTTCCTCCCAGCACACTTTCTCAAATTGCAGCATTGCTTCTTCCTAATTTTAAAAGATATTTAACCCTGGACTATTAGATGGATTTTCTTAGAGGACTAAACAAATATATTATGAAAGATAATTACTCAGTCTCTTTTGCTTTCTTATAGATTTCTAGATTCAAACTTTAGTGTTCCCCATAATTGATATATGTGATTTTTCTGAGCAAGACCCATGAAAAACAAAGGTTTGGCCAGTGACAGAAGGGGATTAGTTTTACTAAAATTATATGCTGAATAATTTAAGCTCCTTTTAAAGGGAAATTTAAGTATACTTGTGGCCTTGTGCTGATTATGAGCTTTGTGGAAACGCTTTTTAAAACATTAAAATTGAAGATGAATGAGTTCGTCTAATTTATTACAGTCTGAACAATGGAGTATATATAAACAGTAGAGTTGAAAGGATTTTTTATGACCACAATCTGCACTGCCTTAGAATGACTAAAACACTCAAAATACTCTGCTAATATTTTCAAATATATAAATAAAGCAAACATCATAACTTCATCCTATTCAGGCAAAAATAAAGAGATATATATAGGAGTATATGTGGTTTAAGGCAGAATTAGAGTTATTCATCCTGCATAAATTTAATCCTAAATTTAGGCAAAAATAAAGATATACATAGAAACATATGAGGTTTAAGGCAAATTTGGGTTATGATGTTATGCTGAACTTTCTACTATTATTATTAATAACTATGTGTGCCATAGTCAACTTTTTTTTTATGACTGCTGCTGTTTTCTGTGAATTTGTGTCATTTTTATTTGTTGTCTTAGCATTTTATTTTTGAATTCCATGGAAAGAGATTTTAGAGCCAGTCTTCCTCTTTCATTTGCGACTATTGGGCTTAACTGAACCTTAAAAACAAGCTTTTTTTTTTTGATATGACTTGAAAATTACTCTTCAAACAATTGTTCTTTCATGAAAAGTCAGAAAGGGCCTAATTAATAATCAATTAATGCTGCTTCAAGATTACAAAATTGAGAGAAAGAATGCTTTAACAGTTAAATCTGATTCTGGTCTGTGATGTTTGATCATTAGAAAAACCTCATGATTTCCTATCATTAAAACATAGATAAGTAGAATGTAATTCCTAAGAAAACCCATAAATGACCCCAAAGGAAGAGACAACCAAGAACTTCAGTCTTGACTTTTGGATTATATTAATTCATATTTTTTTGTGTGTGAAAAATCCACTTTTCCTCCTCCTAATACATATGGTATTAGACATCTGATTAAAGGAGAGAAAGCAATACAAAATGAGTATTCTGCCTAAAACTTGGAAATAAAATCATTTCAAAGGTGTCTGTTTCAGTAAACACTTAGTTCAACATATTAAAAATTAGAATTTACTAGCTGCTTAAATCTTCTTTGAAACTGGAAAAGCCTGTAGGTTAGAATAAAAGCATACTGCCTGCATTAAGTTGGTTTTGCATGCCCCTGGGCAGATTATGTGTGGGCTTCCCTGGGTGACTCAGACTGTAAAGAATCCACCTGCAATGCAGGAGACCTGGGTATGTAAGCTCCCCGCACTTTAATTTTCTTAGCAGTGACTAGGGTAATAATATCTCCTATTGTATGAATTTATAGAATTAAAGGATCTCAAAAAATAAGTTATTGGCACACCTAACTACTTTAATGATATTTTTAACTTACACCATAAAAATTTAGCTAGTAACTTTGAATGAAAACAAATTCTCAAGCTGACAGCTTTTTGTCTTCCATGTATTATCATTAATATATTCCAGAAATTGGTGCTTTTTCACCTATTTGATCCTATAAGGTGCAAAAAAAAAAAAAAAAGAGTAGAATTCTTTGAATAAAAAGTGAAAATATATACACTATATGTATATATATTCTCTTCATAACAATCAGTTGATTGAACCTTCAACATTGCAGTCAATTTTGATATTGTATACATCAGAGCTGTCCATTCAGCGAGCTATAAAGAGATGAAATTTCTCTTTGGTTCTTCATCTTTGATTCTCTTTCTCTGTCCTCATCTCGTTGAATGGATTAAAATTCCTTACTAGAGATTAATTTCTTTGGATCTTGAAGACTTTTGGTTTTCAGAGCCCAAGGAGAAAAAAAACTGGAAAAAAAAGAAAAAAAAGCAAGACAAAATTAGCAAAGGAGTGAAAGGAATTTTGTTTGGGTCCAAGATTAGTGCTGGTGAAAGAAATCAGGGTTTGTAGGGAATGTTCTCCTTCCCTGTTAGAAAGGATCGTGAACTGTTATTCTAAAGGGCTAGAAAGGGAGAGAGCCAGAAAACAAGAGGAAAGGAGATTTTTTTTTCCCAACTTTTGTTGCCACCTTGACTTGACCTCTGATCTGGTGAAAGCAGTTGGGAAGATTTACAGGAAATCTGGATTCCTGAGATTTCCAGGGAACAGCAAAAGTCTGACTCTGTACTGCGGAAGCAAACATTTTAATTTTTTACTCCATTATTGAAAGCAGTGGTGGACAGATTTGGGCAGGGCTATAATACAGGTCTCTTTATATTCTCTGTGGTTTTTGCTAATGTATTTCTCAGAGTGTGTGATTAATAGAGTGATTCTCAGCCCTGCTAGAATTACCCTGATGTCCGTACCACACATAGGCTTATCATATTAGAACCTCTAGGGGTGGTAGGTACCCAGGCAACTTCATTTTTAAAAAAAGCTTTTTAGATAATTCAAATATGCAGTTAAAGTTAAAACCATTGGCTTGATGTTTTATTTCTTCTGGGTAAAATAGCCTTAACACATGAATTATCAAATATTTTACTCTGTTACAATAGTAGCAGTTATTGAGGGCCTCTAGTAGCTTTTGCTTACGTGGATTACTTCTATTAATATTTATTATATTTAAAATTGAAGCAGACATTTTATACATATTTAATTATGGACTTATTTTAAAACAAAAGCATTACAAGTCAACACATTTTTATGAAAAAATTGTTATGCTTTCTAAAACAGAAAGGGTTTCATGAGAAGACTGGCATTTTTTAATGCTTAAAAAGTATTATTGACTTATTAGAAAGCAACTGGTTTTATTTATGCATTCAACCTTCTCTGACGTGTTATTTTGGGTTGAAGTACATGAAAAAAGTGCAACCTCCATACACACATGGTAGGAAAAGGAAGGAGTGTTTTAATCGCCTCTTTAGATAATTACGGGTCATCTTTTTTGTTATTAAAACAAAACATGGCAAATAATAATAATGTCATTAAGGTTAGCTGTAATGCAGAATCTGAAACCATGTAAACATTTTTATTCCATTACGTTAAAATCCATGTCTTATGTTTGTCTTATATTTTGGCTGGGACCTTTTCTCTGTGATTGGGCATGGAGTGTTTGGAAAATATTAGTTCACTGAGTTATACCAATATTACAAATGTTGAACATTTCATTATAAAGTATTTTAAAAATCACATTTGTTAAAATAACTGACTTTGTCAGAAAAGTTGTTATATATCAGGAAACTCTCAAACTTATGGTAGCAGATACAAGTTTTCCAAAGTCATGTCCTACTCTTGCGACCCCATGGATTGTAGTCTGCCAGGTTCCTCTGTCCGTGGGATTTTCCAGGCAAGAACACTGGAGTGGGTTGCTATTTCCTTCTCCAGGGGATCCTCCCGGCCCAGGAATCGAATTTGGGTCTCCTGCATTGCAGGCAGGTTCTTTACCGACTGAGTTATGAGGGAAGCCCAGTTTTCACTTGAAAGATGCAGGTTTATCACTGACAATAAATACTGTCAGTTATTGTCGTTGAAGGCATAGGCACACTTTATTATTTTCAAACAAATGTTTGCCAAGTCTGAATAATCAGGGTATCAGTCAATTATTCTTTAAAGTAAAAGTAGGATTTTATGAAGAAAGCAGGTAGCTCATCTCACATCTCAAACAAACAACTGTATACGTGCTTTTCCTTGAGATAACATTTGTCCTTCAGCATGTAGCAGAGTACTTTCTTTGTACCTCCCTTTTTCTCAGGCAGACTATAAAAAGATTCATAATCTCAACTTCTGCTTCCAGTCAAGATGGAGTGACAAACTAGAATCTAGATTCTATCTTCAAATATATATCAAACAATGATGTTCAAATATTGGAAAACAGACATCACAGGAGAGTCATAAAAGAAGGAAATCAAATGAGATGAATTGGATCCTTCCCCCAGCTTTCTGTCTTGGGAGATTTCCCAGTTTGAAAGAATCCAAATGGAGCCAGGTGGTATCTATGAGACGAACAGACAGAGTTGAGAACATGGGAAGGTTGAGTGGATGGCTAAAATTTGCATAGTTGCATAGTACAGAATTTGCATAGTACAGAATTTGTATAGAAAGAGGGAGCTTCAAGGTGAGAGCACTTCAGGAAACAGTAAAGATTTCCCCTCAAGTCTTCAACTGAGTACAGATCAGCACATTCAACTGAGGAAACTACTCTAGGGTGGAGGGTGGGGGAAAGATCTACTGGAAAGAAGCAGGCATAAGAAGCCCTAAAGAACAGATAAGTTTAGGAATATTTTGTTTTTAGCAGTTAGAGTGGAAAAACCTTAAAATACAAAATGCAAATATAGAATATCCAGAGAGCTTTGCTTCAGTACAGTGTTAAATTATACCTGGATCACATGCAGCTCTGCTTCACTCTAAGAAAACTGAAGAGCAGGCCTCCAGAAGACCAATCTATTTCCAACTCAATTATGTCTCAGAACAAAGATGAAGAACATATAAAGGATGCAAATATGCCCAGCATCCTCCCAAAAGTAAAAGTCACATCTGGTATCTAATAAAAATATTTCCAGGCATGCAAAGAAATAGGAGCCCATAATAAGGAGAAAAACCAATCAATAGAAACAGATATAGAGATGACATAGATGAAAAATTGGCAGACAAGGATATTAAAACAGTTGTCATAACTATATCCTATATGTTCAAGACAGTAGAAGAGAGGTTGAGGACATTGGGAGAGACATGGATGGGATGAAAATCTAAATCAAACATCCAAGAAAGAAAAAGCAATGTCTGGGAAGAAGAGTACACTGAATGGAATTAACAACAGTTAACAACAAAGATTAGCCACCACAAAAGAAAATATTAGTGAACTTGAAGATACAGTAATTGAAACAATACAAATGAAATAGAGAAAAAAACAGGAAAAATAAACAAAGCACTGGGTGAACTGCTGGGAAACTTCACAGAATTTAATATGTGTATAACTGGAATGCCCAAAGAAGGATGGGGCATAAAACACTTGAAGAAATATTGGCTAAAAGTTTTCCAAATTTGATGAAAGCTTAAAACCCACTGATCCAAGGATTTCTATGAAACCCAGCATAAGAACAGAAAGAAAATTCCACCAAGGCTTACTAAAATTAAATTGTTTAAAAACTAGGATAAAGAGAAAATCTTTAAGACAGAGGCACATTACATGTAGGGGAACAAAGATTAGGATGACAGCCAATTTCTAATCAAAAACAAAGCAAGCAAGAAGACATTGGAACAACAGTCTTTAGAGTATAGGAAGAAAAAACCTGTCAGCACAGAATTCCATACTGAGAAAAAATACCTTTCAAAAACAAAGGCAAAATAAAAAGTTTATTTTCAAAATACAGAAATCATTACCATACCTGCACTACAAGAAATGTTGAAGGACATAGTTTATGCAAAAGGAAAATGATATCAGATGAACATATGCATCTACACAAAGGAAGGAAATGGTAAATAGTAAATGAAAAAGAATCTAAAATGTCCTTTATTTTAACAATCTCTTTGAAAGAGAAGTGTTTAATGCAAAGATAATAATAATGTATGATGCGGTTAATAGCATATTTAGAAGTAAAATATCTGACAATAGACTAAGAAGGGAAATAGAAGTACACTATTTTAACATTCTTGTACTATACATTAAGTGACATAATAGTTCTTGATGGTATATAGTGATACGTTAAAGATATATACTATAAATACTAAAACAATCACAAAAACAAAACAATGGGAAAGCTGACAAACTACCAAAGGACATAAGGTAGAATAATAAACAACAATAAATTAATCCAAGATAAATGAGAAAAAGTGGTAAAAACAAAGAACAGATGGAACAAATGGAAAACAAGTGGCAGAGTAATACATTTAAACTTGGTCATATCAATAATCACATTAAGTATAAAAAGTCCAAATACTCCATATAAAAGCCAGAGAATTTCCAACTAGATAAAAAAGCAAGATCTAACTATATGTTACCTACAAGAAACCTACTTTACTTGTAAAGAAGAAAATAGTTTAAAAATAGAAAGGATGGAAAAAGATATAACATGCTAATGCTAATCAAAAGAAAGTTGGAATGGCTACATTAATAATAGGGGAAAATAGATTTCAGAGCAAAGAATTATTACCAAATAAAAATGGGTCATTTCACACTGACGAAGGGGTCAATCTGGCAAAAGGACATTGCAATCCTAAACATTTATGCACTTAATAAGAAAACTTAGAAATATATGATATAAAAATTAATAGAACTGAAAGAAGTAGGCAAATCTACAATTATACTCAGAGATTTCAACACCTCTCTCCTCATAATATATGGAACAAGTAGACAGAAAATCAGTTATTATATGGAAGATTTGGAGAACATTATCAACTACCTTGACCTAATTGATATTTACAGAACACTGTACCTAATAAATGAGGAATACACATTCTTTTCATGTCAGAAGGAAGATAGATCATATTTACCAAGATAGATCATATTTTGAGCTATAAAACAATTCTCAAAAATTTTTAAAGAATTCATACATGCCAAGTTCACTCTCTGGCCATGATGAAATTAAATTTCAAACCAGTAACAAATAGATACAAGGGAGATCATCAACTATTTGGAAACTAAATAATATATTCTAAATAACCCATAGATAAAGATGGAATTGTTCATTTCCTTGATTGTGATGATGGTTTTATGGATGTAAACATATGTTAAAACTCATCAGATTGTATGCCTTAAATGCACAGTTTAACGTATTTTAATTCTATTTCAATAAAGTTGTTAAAAAAACTACACACACACTTGATCAAAGGTTGAGATTTAGCAATAACCACAATTTTTATTGCTTTGTCAATGATACTCTTAAACAAGACTGGATCTTTTTCCTTTCTTTGGTCTTTCTCTCTCTCTTTTTTTTTTTCGTTTTTTTTTGTTACTGTGCAGGGCAGTGAAAAATGCGATGACTAAAAGTAAGTGGCTTTTTTTTTTTAATAGTACAATTTTGTGATCTGTCTTGGTAAGTGCTAAGGTGCCAGAAGTTTTAGCCACTATTGCTTTAGCAACATCAGTACAAATTTAATATAGTAAAAAGTAAACCTTGTTTTCGTATTATTGTAAAAATTGATTTGACCTTGCAGACATTCCCCAAAAGGGTGTTGGGGAATCCTAAGGGATCCATGGATCACATTTTGAGAACTGCTGTTTTTTTTTTTTTTCCCATTTATTTTTATTAGTTGGAGGCTAATTACTTTACAATATTGTAGTGGTTTTTGCCATACATTGACATGAATCAGCCATGGATTTGCATGTATTCCCCATCCTGATCCCCCTTCCCACCTCCCTCTCCACCCAATCCCTCTGGGTCTTCCCAGTGCACCAGCCCCAAGCACTTGTCTCATGCATCCAACCTGGGCTGGTGATCTGTTTCACCATAGATAATATACATGTTTCGATGCTATTCTCGTGAAACATCCCACCCTCGCCTTCTCCCACAGAGTCCAAAAGTCTGTTCTGTACATCTGTGTCTCTTTTTCTGTTTTGCATATAGGGTTATCATTACCATATTTCTAAATTCCGTATATATGCGTTAGTATACTGTATTGGTCTTTATCTTTCTGGCTTACTTCACTCTGTATAATGGGCTCCAGTTTCATTCATTTCATTAGAAATGATTCAAATGAATTCTTTTCAACGGCTGAGTAACATTCCATGGTGTATATGTACCACAGCTTCCTTATCCATTCGTCTGCTGATGGGCATCTAGGTTGCTTCCATGTCCTGGCTATTATAAACAGTGCTGCAATGAACATTGGGGTGCACATGTCTCTTTCAGATCTGGTTTCCTCAGTGTGTATGCCCAGAAGTGGGATTGCTGGGTCATATGGCAGGAGAACTGCTGTTTTAATACAACTTTCTGGTTATTACTGCTTTAGTCCAATAGTGTCACTTTAAAGGTAGGACTTGGTATATGAAAATCCTGCCAGCAAAACTGCATGAGTAAGACCTCATGCGTGGGTAAGACCTTTTTCAGCAGTTGAGCCTTTAATGTGTTTCAAATTACAGTACAGGATCTATACTATAATAAAGATGACAACCATTCCACTTGTGACTAATGCTTATCACTGCATACACAAATAATTTTTTCCATAATTAAAAATGGTGCCTTTAATTGTCTAGTTAAATGTAATAGTCATGGATTATCTTCTTTTTTTTCTTTTTTTTTCATTTATTTTTATTATTTGGAGGCTAATTACTTCACAACATTTCAGTGGGTTCTGTCATACATTGACATGAATCAGCCATGGATTTGCATGTATTCCCCATCCCGATCCCCCCTCCCACCTCCCTCTTCACCCGATTCCTCTGGGTCTTCCCAGTGCACCAGCCCCAAGCACTTGTCTCATGCATCCAACCTGGGCTGGTGATCTGTTTCACCATAGATAATATACATGCTGTTCTCTCGAAACATCCCACCCTCGCCTTCTCCCACAGAGTCCAAAAGTCTGTTCTGTACATCTGTGTCTCTTTTTCTGTTTTGCATATAGGGTTCTCATTACCATCTTTCTAAATTCCATATATATGTGTTAGTATGCTGTAATGTTCTTTATCTTTCTGGCTTACTTCACTCTGTATAATGGGCTCCAGTTTCATCCATCTCATTAGAACTGATTCAAATGAATTCTTTTTAACAGCTGAGTAATATTCCATGGTGTATATGTACCACAGCTTCCTTATCCATTTGTCTGCTGATGGGCATCTAGGTTGCTTCCATGTCCTGGCTATTATAAACAGTGCTGCGATGAACATTGGGGTGCACGTGTCTGTTTCAGATCTGGTTTCCTCAGTGTGTATGCCCAGAAGTGGGATTGCTGGGTCATATGGCAGTTCTATTTCCAGTTTTTTAAGAAATCTCCACACTGTTTTCCATAGCGGCTGTACTAGTTTGCATTCCCACCAACAGTGTAAGAGGGTTCCCTTTTCTCCACACCCTCTCCAGCATTTATTGCTTGTAGACTTTTGGATAGCAGCCATCCTGACTGGCGTGTAATGGTACCTCATTGTGGTTTTGATTTGCATTTCTCTGATAATGAGTGATGTTGAGCATCTTTTCATGTGTTTGTTAGCCATCTGTATGTCTTCTTTGGAGAAATGTCTGTTTAGTTCTTTGGCCCATTTTTTGATTGGGTCATTTATTTTTCTGGAATTGAGGTGCAGGAGTTGCTTGTATATTTTTGAGATTAATCCTTTGTCTGTTGCTTCATTTGCTATTATTTTCTCCCAATCTGAGGGCTGTCTTTTCACCTTACTTATAGTTTCCTTTGTAGTGCAAAAGCTTTTAAGTTTCATTAGGTCCCATTTGTTTATTTTTGCTTTTATTTCCAATATTCTGGGAGGTGGGTCATAGAGGATCCTGCTGTGATTCATGTCGGAGAGTGTTTTGCCTATGTTCTCTAGGAGTTTTATAGTTTCTGGTCTTACATTTAGATCTTTAATCCATTTTGAGTTTATTTTTGTGTATGGTGTTAGAAAGTGTTCTAGTTTCATTCTTTTACAAGTGGTTGACCAGTTTTCCCAGCACCACTTGTTAAAGAGGTTGTCTTTTTTCCATTGTATATCCTTGCCTCCTTTGTCAAAGATAAGGTGTCCATAGGTTCGTGGATTTATCTCAGGGCTTTCTATTCTGTTCCATTGATCTATATTTCTGTCTTTGTGCCAGTACCATACTGTCTTGATGACTGTGGCTTTGTAGTAGAGTCTGAAGTCAGACAGGTTGATTCCTCCAGTTCCATTCTTCTTTCTCAAGATTACTTTGGCTATTCGAGGTTTTTTTTATTTCCATACAAATTGTGGAATTCTTTGGTCTAGTTCTGTGAAAAATACCGTTGGTAGCTTGATAGGGAGTGCATTGAATCTATAGATTGCTTTGGGTAGAATAGCCATTTTGACAATATTGATTCTTCCAATCCATGAACACGGTATGTTTCTCCATCTGTTTGTGTCCTCTTTGATTTCTTTCATCAGTGTTTTATAGTTTTCTATGTATAGGTCTTTTGTTTCTTTAGGTAGATATACTCCTAAGTATTTTATTCTTTTTGTTGCAATGGTGAATGGTATTGTTTCCTTAATTTCTCTTTCTGTTTTCTCATTGTTAGTATATAGGAATGCAAGGGATTTTTGTGTGTTAATTTTATATCCTGCAACTTCACTATATTCATTGATTAGCTCTAGTAATTTTCTGGAAGAGTCTTTAGGGTGTTCTATGTAGAGGATCATGTCATCTGCAAACAGCGAGAGTTTCACTTCTTCTTTTCCTATCTGGATTCCTTTTACTTCTTTTTCTGCTCTGATTGCTGTGGCCAAAACTTCCAAAACTATGTTGAATAGTAGTGGTGAGAGTGGGCACCCTTGTCCTGTTCCTGATTTTATGGGAAATGCTTTCAATTTTTCACCATTGAGGGTAATGCTTGCTATGGGTTTGTCATATATAGCTTTTATTATGTTGAGGTATGTTCCTTCTATTCCTGCTTTCTGGAGAGTTTTAATCATAAATGAGTGTTGAATTTTGTCAAAGGCTTTCTCTGCATCTATTGAGATAATCATATGGTTTTTATCTTTCAATTTGTTAATGTGATGTATTACATTGATTGATTTGCAGATATTAAAGAATCCTTGCATACCTGGGATAAAGCCCACTTGGTCATGGTGTATGATTTTTTTAATATGTTGTTGGATTCTGTTTGCTAGAATTTTGTTAAGGATTTTTGCATCTATGTTCTTCAGTGATATTGGCCTGTAGTTTTCTTTTTTTATGGCATCTTTGTCTGGTTTTGGAATTAGGGTGATGGTGGCCTCATAGAATGAGTTTTGAAGTTTACCTTCTTCTGCAATTTTCTGGAAGAGTTTGAGTAAGATACGTGTTAGCTCTTCTCTAAATTTTTGGTAGAATTCAGCTGTGAAGCCATCTGGTCCTGGGCTTTTGTTTGCTGGAAGATTTCTGATTACAGTTTCGATTTCCTTGCTTGTGATGGGTCTGTTAAGATCTTCTATTTCTTCCTGGTTCAGTTTTGGAAAGGTATACTTTTCTAAGAATTTTTCCATTTCTTCCAAGTTGTCCATTTTATTGGCATAGAGCTGCTGGTAGTAGTCTCTTATGATCCTTTGTATTTCAGTGTTGTCTGTTGTGATCTCTCCATTTTCATTTCTAATTTTGTTAATTTGGTTCTTCTCTCTTTGTTTCTTAATGAGTCTTGCTAATGATTTGTCAATTTTGTTTATTTTTTTCAAAAAACCAGCTTTTAGCTTTGTTGATTTTTGCTATGGTCTCTTTAGCTTCTTTTGCATTTATTTCTGCCCTAATTTTTAAGATTTCTTTCCTTCTACTAACCCTGGGTTCTTCATTTCTTCCTTCTCTACTTGCTTTAGGTGTAGAGTTAGGTTATTTATTTGGCTTTTTTCTTGTTTCTTGTTGTAAGCCTGTAATGCTATGAACCTTCCCCTTAGCACTGCTTTTACAGTGTCCCATAGGTTTTGGGTTGTTGTGTTTTCATTTTCATTCATTTCTATGCATATTTTGATTGCTTTTTTGATTTCTTCTATGATTTGTTGGTTATTCAGAAGCGTGTTATTTAGCCTCCATATGTTTGAATTTGTAACAATTTTTTCCCTGTATTTGAGATCTAAACTTACTGCACTGTGGTCACAAAAGATGCTTGGAATGGTTTCAATTTTTTTGAATTTTCCAAGACGTAATTTATGGCCCAGGATGTGATCTATTCTGGAGAAGGTTCCGTGTGCACTTGAGAAAAAGGTGAAGTTGATTGTTTTGGGGTGAAATGTCCTATAGATATCAATTAGGTCTAGCTGGTCCATTGTGTCATTTAAGGTTTGTGTTTCCTTGTTAATTTTCTGTTTAGTTGATCTATCCATAGTTGTGAGTGGGGTATTAAAGTCTCCCACTATTACTGTGTTACTATTAATTTCCTCCTTCACACTCGTTAGTGTTTGCCGTACATATTGCGGTGCTCCTATGTTGGGTGCATATATATTTATAATTGTTATATCTTCTTCTTGGATTGATCCATTGATCATTATGTAGTGTCCTTTGTCTCTTTTCACATACTTTATTTCAAAGTCTATTTTATCTGATATGAGCATTGCGACCCCTGCTTTCTTTAGGTCTCCGTTTGCGTGAAATACTTTTTTCCAGCCCTTCACTTTTAGTCTGTATGTGTCTCTTGTTTTGAGGTGGGTCTCTTGTAGACAGCATATATAGGGGTCTTGTTTTTGTATCCATTCAGCCAATGTTTGTCTTTTGGTTGGGGCATTCAACCCATTTACCTTTAAGGTAATTATTGATAGGTGTGGTCCCGTTGCCATTTACTTTGTTGTTTTGGGTTCACGTTTATACAACCTTTCTGCATTTCCTGTCTAGAGAAGATCCTTTAGCATTTGTTGAAGAGCTGGTTTGGTGGTGCTGAATTCTCTCAGCTTTTGCTTGTCTGTAAAGCTTTTGAATTCTCCTTCATATCTGAATGAGATCCTTGCTGGGTACAGTAATCTAGGTTGTAGGTTATTCTCTTTCATTACTTTCAGTACGTCCTGCCATTCCCTTCTGGCCTGGAGGGTTTCTATTGATAGATCAGCTGTTATCCTTATGGGAATCCCTTTGTGTGTTATTTGTTGTTTCTCCCTTGCTGCTTTTAATATTTGTTCTTTGTGTTTGATCTTTGTTAATTTGATTAATATGTGTCTTGGGGTGTTTCGCCTTGGGTTTATCCTGTTTGGAACTCTCTGGGTTTCTTGGACTTGGGTGGCTATTTCCTTCCCCATTTTAGGGAAGTTTTCAGCTATTATCTCCTCGAGTATTTTCTCATGGCCTTTCTTTTTGTCTTCTTCTTCTGGAACTCCTATGATTCGAATGTTGGGGCGTTTCACATTGTCCCAGAGGTCCCTGAGGTTGTCCTCATTTCTTTTGATCCTTTTTTCTTTTTTCCTCTCTGCTTCATTTATTTCCACCATTTTATCTTCTACCTCACTTATCCTATCTTCTGTCTCCATTATTCTACTCTTGGTTCCCTCCAGAGTGTTTTTGATCTCATTTATTGCATTATTCATTTTTAATTGACTCTTTTTTATTTCTTCTAGGTCTTTATTAAACATTTCTTGCATCTTTTCAATCTTTGTCTCCAGGCTATTTATCTGTAACTCCATTTTGTTTTCAAGATTTTGGATTATTTTTATTATCATTATTCTAAATTTTTTTTCAGGTAGATTCCCTATCTCCTCCTCTTTTGTTTAACTTGGTGGGCATTTTTCATGTTCCTTTACCTGTTGGGTATTTCTCTGCCTTTTCATCTTGTTTAGATTGCTGTGTCTGGAGTGGGCTTTCTGTATTCTGGAGGTCTGTGGTTCCTTTTTATTGTGGAGGTTTTACCCAGTGGGTGGGGTTGGACGATTGGCTTGTCAAGGTTTCCTGGTTAGGGAAGGTTGTGTCAGTGTTCTGGTGCGTGGAACTTGATTTCTTCTCTCTGGAGAGCAATGGAGTGCCCAGTAATGAGTTTTGAGATGGGTCTATGTGTTAGGTGTCACCTTGGGCAGCCTGTATGTTGACGTTTAGGGCTATGTTCCTGCGTTACTGGAGAATTTGCGTGGTGTGTCCTGCTCTAAAACTTATTGGCTCTTGGGTGGTGGTTGGTTTCAGTGTAGGTATGGAGGCTTTTGGACAATCTCTTATTACTTAAAGTTCCATGTAGTCAGGAGTTTTCAGGTATTCTCAGGTTTTGGGCTTAAGTCTCCTGCCTCTGGATTTCAGTTTTATTCTTCCAGTAGTCTCAAGACTTCTCCAACTATACAGCACTGATAATAAAACTTCTAGGTTAATGGCAAAAAGATTCTCCCCCGTGAGGGACACCCAGAGAGGTTAACAGAGTTACATGAAGAAGAGGAGAGAGAGAGGAGGGAGATAGAGATGAGCAGGAGGAGAAAAGAGGGGACTCAAGAGGAGAGAGACAGATCTACGCAGTTGTCTGTTCCCAGAGTGTTCTCCGTAGCCCAGACACCCACAGAGATTCACAGAATTGGATTAGGAAGAGAAGGGGAAAGGAGGAAATAGAGGTGTTCTGAGGTAGAAAACAGACAGTCAAGATTGGGAGAGAATAATCAACACACTCCTGCATAAAAATGGGAACTGAATATTGGATTCTTAAATGTCCACAATTTATATCATATACTGAAAAACAAAGATTAAAAATTTGGAGTAGAGGTTAGACTCTTAAAAATACAATATTAAAAACAAAAACCAAAACACACACACAAAAAAATTTTAGAAATATATGTGAAGTTCGGTTTAAAAATAGGGCTTCTCTCTTTTTTTTTTTTTTGTAAGGTTATAGTGTAATGAAAATGAAAATTAAGGAGTAGTAGAGGAGTAATAGAGGACTTTAAAAGGAAATAAGAGGAAAAGAAAAATAGAAAATAGAAGAGAAAAAGAAGAAAAAAAAACAAGAAAAAAATTTTTTTCCTAATTAAAAACATCATAAAAATCTATGAAAATGAACGTTAAGGAGTAATGAGGGAGTAATAGGGAATTTTAAAAGAAAATAAAAGAGAAAAAAGAAAAAAGAAAAAAAAATTTTTTTAACTTAAAAAAAAAAAGTAAAAATGTATCTAGGAATTTCTCTGGAGCTGTTGCAGTCAGTGTGGGTTCAGTTCAGTTTCAGTTAGCTCCTCGTTCTAGCTTACACTTCTTGGTATCTATAGGCCCCTTCTGGCGTAGTCAGTGTTACCTACAGGGATTTTAATCTGTTGCACCAGTCCCATCTGGAGCGGTTCCCTTTGTTTATTTGGCTTCTGTTTGCCCGTCTCTTCAGTGCCTAATTTGCCCCCTAACACAGGCGGGTGGAGGTGGTCACTTATTCAGGTTGCTAGTTCCGTCACGCTGCCGGGAGGGGCTGGCGCTGCTATCCCCGTATACGCTGCTCAGGCTCCCGGCTGTTCTATATGGAGCGTGCCCTGCACTGTGCGCGGTTCCAGCCCTCGGGTGTTCCACAAAGGCGCGGAACAAAAAGCTGCACGTGCTTTTTGTGCCTTCCCCGTCCGAGCGGCTCAGGCAGCCAGGAGCTTGATGGGCGCACTCTCCCCAGGTGCGGCACGCCTTCTCCCCTCCGCGGTCCCAGTCTCAGTTTCCGCCGGCGTCCCCGCCCGCGCCAGTCGGGTGCCTGCGCCCTGTGTCTCTCCGCGACCCTCCCGGCGGATGTCGACTATCCAGAATCTCAGGAGGTCTTTGATTAGAAACTGGAGGCCTGTTTGCAGTGCGGTAGGGGATGCGGTCCTTGGGGCCGAGCCTGCCCCTTTCCCCTCCCCCCTGCCTCCAGCCTCCGGCGGGCCGGTCCAAAGCCTGCGAGCTCTTCTCTGGACTTGCTCGGTCCCTTTGTTCCGTGAACGGCCGGCAGTGTGTTCAGGCCGGTTAATTATCTCTCTCTCTCTTGCTATCCCACAGTTTAAGTTGGTAACTCACAAAAGCTCCCTCTGATTGCTCTCAGGGCCTTCGGCCCGGTCCTTACCCTAAGCAATGCCACCCGCTCCTCTCCGTTCCGCCCCCACTTGCTGGTGGTGGATGCGGGCATCTGGGGTACTTTTCTGCTGGGAGTTGCTTTTAGGCACGTAATCTGTGGGTTTTATTTACTGTTCCCCTCCCAGTCAGGTTGCCCTCCGAGATTCAAAAACTTCCCCCAGACCCGCCAGTGCGAGGATTTCCTGGTGTTTGGAAACTTCCTCTATTAAGACTCCTTTCCCTGGACAGGATCTCCGTCCTTAGCTCTTTTGTCTCTCTTTTTATCTTTTATATCTTGTCCTACCTCCTTTTGAAGACAATGGGTTGCTTTTCTGGGCGCCTGATGACCTCAGCTACCGATCAGAAGTTGTTTTGTGAAGTTTGCTCTGCATTCAATTATTCTTTTGATGAATTTGTAGGAGAGAAAGTGGTCTCCCCGTCCTATTCCTCCACCATCTTGCCCGGGTTATCTTCTATAGAAAGAGTTTGAAGACAGAAAAAGTTGTAGTAGGGAAAAAAATAACAGATAGAAGAGCTTTTGGAAATTTTCCAGAATGAAGGAGGAGAGAAGAGAAGAATAAATGAAGAAAAGGGAAAGATGGATATTTAGGGTATGTTGTTGTTCAGTTGCCAGGTCATGTCTGACACTTTGCAGTTCCATGGACTGCAGCATGCCAGACTTCCCTGTCCTTCACTATCTCCTGGAGTTTGCTCGAACTCATGTCCATTGAGTTGGTGATGCCATCCAACCATCTCATCCTCTGTCGTCCCCTTCTATTCCTGCCTTTAATCTTTCCCAGCATCAGGGTCTTTTCAAATGAACTGGCTCTTTGAATCAGCTGGCCAAAGTATTGAGGTTTCAGCTTCAGCAAAAGTCCTTCCAATGAATATTCAGGACTGATTTCCTTTAGGATTGACTGGTTTGATCTCCTTGCTGTCCAAGGGACTCTCAAGAGTCTTCTCCAACACCTCAGTTTGAAATTATCAATTCTTCAGCACTCAGCCTTCTTTTATGGTTCAATTCTCACATTCATACATGGCTACTGGAAAAACCATCTTTGACTAGATGGACCTTTGTTGACAAAGTGATGTCTCTGCTTTTTAATATGCTGTCTAGATTTGTTACAGCTTTTCTTCCAAGGAGCAAACGTCTTTCAATTTCATGGCTGCAGTCACCATCTGCAATGATTTTGGAACCAAAGTAAATAAAATCTGTCACTATTTCCATTCCCCTCCACCCCATCTATTTGCCATGAAGTGATGAGACTGGTGAAAGTGAAAGTGAAAGAGGAGAGTGAAAAAGTTGATGAAAGTGAAAGAGGAGAGTGAAAAAGTTGGCTTAAAGCTCAACATTCAGGAAACTAAGATCATGGCATCTGGTCCCATCACTTCATGGCAAATAGATGGGGAAACAGTGGAAACAGTAACAGACTTTATTTTTCTGGGCTCCAAAATCACTGCAGATGATGAATGCAGCCATGAAATGAAAGGATGCTTGCTCATTGGAATAAAAGCTATGACCAACCTAGACAGCATATTAAAAAGCAGAGACATCACTTTGCCAACAAAGGTCCGTTTAGTCAAGGTTATGGTTTTTCCAATAGTCATGTATGGATGTGAGAGTTGGACTATAAAGAAAGCTGGGAGCCAAAGAATTGATGCTTTTGAACTGTGGTGTTGGAGAAGACTCTTGAGAGTCCTTGGACTGCAAGGAGATCCAACCAGTTCATCCTAAAGGATATGAGTCCTGAATATTCATTGGAAGGACTGATGCTGAAGCTTTAACTCCAATACTTTGGCCACCTGATTCGAAGAACTGACTTCTTGGAAAAGACCCTGATGCTGGGAAAAATTGAAGGCAGGAGGAGAAGGGGACCACAGAGGACAAGATGGTTGGATGGCATCACTGACTCAATTGACATGAGTTTGAGTAAACTCTGGGAGTTAGTTGGTGATGGACAGGGAGGCCTGGCATGCTGCAGTTCATGGGGTTGCAAAGAGTCGGGTACAAACGAATGACTGAACTGATGACCTGAACTGAACTGATGGGTCTGGATGCCATGATATTCGTTTTTTGAATGGTGAGTTTTAAACTAGCTTTATCGCTTTCCTCTTTCACTGTCATCAAGAGGCTCTTTAATTCTTCTTCACTTTCTGACATTAGGGTGGTATCATCTGCATATCAAGAAAAGATAAAAATAAAGAAGGAAGAGACATAAATAGAGTTGTGCTGGATTTGCTGCTTCTCAAAAAATCTCACATGTGTAAAAGAACAATTTACTAAAATCAGTTTCACTTACTATGCCAAATGTTTTAGGAGTACAGGTATATCATAAGGATACATGAGTAGTGAATACAGAGATGTACTGTTCACATTCCCTTTATCGAAAGACTCTGCTCCAGTTGCTGGCATGTTCCTGGCAGACAGCCTCTAGCTGTCAGCTCCGTTGGCTGCAGAGAACTGCTTCTTGTAGGAAGTCACTCCACAGAGGTGAGGTTATAAAGCTTCAGCCGTTCTGGGTCACGGTGGGACAACTCTTCACTATGGGTGAAGCTGTGGAGGACGGGGCCACTCCCCTGCTGACTCTTGCCTCCACCCAGTCAAGTTCCGCCCTCTCTTGCCCACAGGGATTTGTCCTATGGGCACTCCCTAATACATCCTGAATGCCTAGCTCTGTCTCTGTCTACTTCCTGTAGATCCCAAACTGGAACAGCATCTTAATGACTTAAATATAACCAAAATTGGAGAAGACCTGAGAACCCTAGGCAATGGAAACTAATCATCAAAATTATGTGTTAACCTTTTAACACAAGCATTTATTTTGAAGTGCTTATACTCAGCATATTATCTTTTTTGTTTTCATATTTCCACCTCCCCTTTCTTGAAGAAATCTTATTACGGAAAGATAAAAAGGTAGCAAGGTAAGAAAAACAATTATGCTGTTTCTTACCCAGACACTCAGGAAACCCACAATTTCAAGGTTGGCCTAAGCAGCAAAAGAGGAGATGTGAATATATACCAATAGAAAGTTCTGAGGTTGTCTGATGATCAGAAGTGTTTGATTTTGTTTGCGCCTGAAGATTTGCATGGTTACTCAAAACTCTCAGACATGAACAGGATTAGTCATTTTGATCAGGAAAGTGGGTATTCATTCCCTTCCTGTCTTCTGACCTGGCTCCAGAGGAGGGCATATGGAGTATTCCCAGGTCAGTTCTCTCCCTTTTCAAACTCACTCTTATAGCCAAGCCTAAGACAGAGTGGGTGAGCCTTCTGGCTGTCCACTGCCTTCAGACCTTTGCCCTCCGGGAAATAGGTCTGTTTAAGTGTCCTAGTTTTAATTCTTTTTCTGGGATCTATATGCTACTAGGAGATGACTCATGGCAGCCCACACCCTGATCCTCAGTTTGGAAGAAAGACAGGGTGGTGAAGTAACTGTCCCGACAACTTAGACTAGAAACGTCTCAACTGCCTAAAATTGAGATACCGTTTTTGTTTCTAGGATTACCTGGATAACAGTGATTTTTGATGTTACAAAAGTAAAGACAATTATATTTAGCTTTTCCTTTGGGGGTATGGATTAGAGGAGTTGGCCCCTGTGAACATTTTAGATCTCATTTATTTCAGACAATTACTTCAACCATACTTCTCAGCTTGGGAGTATGATAGTCTGTCTCCTGTAAGGTACAGTAACTATTTGTGAGGAAAAAAGAAAAAAGATAGATGGGCTGTTATAAAGGAAATATTCTGAAGGTTTCATTCAGGCTTTGTCCCCTCATCTGTTAAATGGGATTAATACCTACCTAACTTGATTATGAAGATTCAATAAGGAAACATCAGAAAAGCACTTAGAACAGTGGCTAGTATAGAAGTGAAGTCGCTCAGTCGTGTCTGACTCTTTGAGACCCCATGGACTGTAGCCTACCGGGCTCCTCCGTCCATGGGATTTTCCAGGCAAGAGTACTGAAGTGGGTTGCCATTTCCTTCTTCAGAGGATCTTCCTGACCCAGGGAGCGAACCCAGGTCTCCCGCATTGTAGACAGACGCATTACCGTCTGAGCCACCAGGGAAGCCCTTTGGCCAGTGTAGAAATATTCTGTAAATAGCGATCCCAGTCCATCCCTTCTAAATGAGCGGTGGGAAAACAATTCTTAACCTCACAGGGTCTCCCTCCCCTTTCCATTCCCCGTCACAGCAGTGGAGATCGTAAAGATGCTTCTTCCATGTCTCTTCTCTCCGTCCCTTCTTCTCTCCTAGACAAGGAAGTGACAGTGTGTCCCTGTGGATTCGGAAGCTCGTGCCTCCTAGGACAGCCCAGTCCCCGGGTTGCTAAGGTGGGGGTGGTGGGTGGAGAGCTGCGGCTTTGGCCTGCGCAGAGCGGCGGGGAGGCGACCCGGAGACGATGGGGAGGCGGGCGCAGTCGACCCAAGGGTGGAGAAGGAGGAAGGCGAAGGACGCGCGTTCCCGGGCTCGTGACCGCCGGCAGCTCCAGGAACCCGCACCCAGACAGCCCAGGAGAGATGGCAGGCGGCAGGGACCCGCGCGTCGTGGACACCCTACACCTGCTGTTGCTGGTGGCCGCCCTACCCCTGGCAGTCCGGGGGGTCCGTCGGGGCGCGGTAGACTGGACCCAGGAGAAGGTGAGGGGCTGCTGCTGCGCGATTGTATCTGGGCGGCTCTCGCGCGTGCGGGGACTCAGTCCCGCGACCCCCACCTGGGCAGGATGGGAAGCGGGGCAGAGCCGAGGTCCCTCAGCCCTGCGCCCAGAGGAGTCGGGGCTCTGCGTGCTCGCCAGTGTGCCTCGCTGGCCGCCGGGAGGCTTTGGAGATGCCTCGGGAGCTGGGTGATGTCACCAGGCTCCGCTCGGCTGCGGTCTGATGCTGGTACTGAGAGGCACACGAAGTGTGACTTGCCTGCGGTGGCGGAGCGGGGAGGTGAGGGCGCAGCACCGCGCATCCGCCCGCTGGGGACACGCGGGGGCTGCGTCTCGGCGCTCCAGGCCGCCTAGGTGCGGGGCGTGCCTGGGGGTGTGCCACCGCTCCCTCGCCGCGCCGGCCGCCGTATCCCGGGACGCCCTCCCGGTGTTGAAGTTTCCAGGCACAGATGTGTGTTACTGTCTGTTTTAGATTTTTAAGCGGATCAGCGCCGAAAGGAGGAGATTACTTGGAGACCCACTTTACTTTAAAATGTATTTTTTTTCGTTAAAAGATAGTAAAAGATAATTGTTAAAGAAATGTATAAAATGGTAGGTGGAGATTTCACGTAAGGAACTTAGGATAAAAGGGATTTGCAAGTTCCCTCTGTGTGAAGTAAATAGGTTCACAGTTATTTTCTTTTCTTGTGTAACAGTTTTGAATTCCTAAAATTGCTAGGGACTTAAGCAAAGTTTATTGATATTGGAGTAAAATGGTATACTTTCAAAGATACTAAGAAAAGCAATAAAGTAAAGGGATATGACCTTTGACAGCGCTGTTGAACAGGTGTCTAAAAGCTTGTGGTCTGCCAGTACTGACTTACAGGGCTCAGGGCGAATGCACAGGCCCGCTCCCGGCTTACCTGTGGGTCCTGGCCTGCCACAAGCTATGGATATCAGTAGCCCACTTCAGCTCTCTGGGTGATACTTATAGCTTCACCATTCAAGGACCACAAGGGTGCTCCACTTACATAAAGACATCACTAGCCACAGGGAACCTGGGGAGGATGAGGGTGGTGGACTCACAAATAACTTCATTATAAGAAAAGCTTCCCATGAGAATTCAATAGGACTAATGTCCATTGATGAACACAGGGTTACAGACTTCCATCTTCTTCCTGCCAGAAATTGGGAAGGGGCATTAACTACCAGAATGTGGAGCCACACCAAATGTGCCTTTATGATCCATGGAAATGGATGGGAATAAGTGAGGTGGGGACAGAAGGAGCTGTTCTGAGGGATCATTTACAGGCAAGAGGTATTTGTGGGTGTGAGAAGGTGCTGGATTTTTTCAGTGTTTTAAATTAATGAGACTCTAGCTTTTGAGAAATGTCTTTTAAAGCCCAAATTTCTTTTATATTTAAGAAGCTACTAATCACTGTTCTATTTGTTTCCTTTCAAGAGGGGCAAGCAAATGATGCAAATGACAAAGTCAGCCACAATGCCTGATTTCTGGTCCCCGCCCCCCCCCCCCCCCTTACTCTCTGAGGCTTTAATAAGGTCTACCAGGTGTCAAGTACAATTTGCAGCCTGGGAAATGAATTAATCCACACTAAAATTCATGCCTTCCTGCTCTGCATGACATTTGGCTATTTTAATCATGTGGGGTGTGCCCTTGGCACACTGGTCTGCCAAAAGGTGAGGTGTGGTAAAGGAAGCATTGATTTTGAAATCCATTTTCTTTGCTTTGAAATAAAGGTGTGTCTTTTCCAGTGGGATCTAATATGTAAAAACAGTTCAACCCTAGTTTATGGTTGTGTTTAGAAGACTGATTTGTTTGAAACCTGTAAACAGTTTTTTCACGGAAGTCATATTATAAGTTATTTGATTCACAGGTGGTCTCACTGGTATATATTTAGGGGCATTGGCATCTGGGTATCAGAATTCTATATATAAGCATCTGACTTGAACCTCGCAGTGCCGTCATAGTGAGAAGGATATATTCATCCACAATTTACAGATGAAGAACCTTGACTACCATTACAGCGGCGAATTGAAGAGTCCTCGTCTTTCCTTAATTCAACCATGCCTTTATTATTGGATGTTTAGGTGGTTTCCAAACTTTCTTTATCATAAAGCTGGTACCCAATGTATTTTACTTGATAGATTTTTCTTTTGTTATTAACAAAAGTAAAAAAGAAAAATTTAAGTCATATCAAGGATGGAGGAACCTTGTACAGGAGAGTTGGCTTCACCTAGGAGTCCTTCTCTAGGATTGTTCTGGAGGAGAATTACTGCTCTCACCAGCATTTCACGTTTTTCTGCTTCTAGAACCACATACATTCTAAAACCCCATTAGGTTCCCCTCTTCTGTGGTTCTAAAATTCTTGGCCATCTACCCCTCTGCCCATCATGATTCTTGTGGATCATAAAGCAGCAATGGAGACTCCATTGGCAGGGGCAGGGGGCCAGTGGTAGTCTGCATGTTAGTGGTAGAAGGAGAAAGAAAATGTGCTGTTTTTGAGCTTCTCACATCTGACCGGTAAGTATTATGACATCCATTATGCAGATACAGGAGCTTTCCATAGTCATAGCTAGCAAGTGAGGATCTGGGATTTGGCCCTAAATTGTTGTTTTTAAAACCTGCACTACTTTGCTTTTATTTAGAGGGCTGCTAGCATTAAAGAAGACAGGACTTTAATTATATTCACTTCTCAACTGTTCCACAACTTCATTTGTCATATCAGTGGCATCTGACCCAGAGGGAGTTCTGTAAATGCTGTCTGGGTTGAATTTGGAGTAGACACAGGTGTTAATCTGAGCACTGTCTGGGAGATGCTCATAGTGGATGGAAACTAGAATTGATTTGGCTGTGCTTCTGTAATGTTCTCCCTTTAATTCAATGGTGTGGGACCTCAAATCTATCTGCAAGCCGGGCCAGTTCTACAAATTATGTAATTAAAACCCCCTTTGGCCGGGCACTGTGTGATTAGTCCAGACGACATGCTAAAGGAGATCTGGTTCACACTTTTTCAGCTGAAAGACTCTTGTCACCCAAAGCAAACTTATTGTCCTTTCTGCCTGGATGGAAAGGCAAGGCAGGGGCTGTAATAGAGACTCATTCCTCTGAGAATGCCCGTACCAATGGAAAATTGTCTATGTGCCTTTTAACTGAAATAAACCTAGAGTGGTTTGGGGTTGACATTTAACATTGAGCTCAACACAGTTTTACCTCATTCATTTACTGTCCTTGTGCCCAATTTGCACTTTCTTTCCAGGTTTCCTCTCTTACTGCTTCCTCTCAGCTGCACATAGATTTTTATATTTATTGAGTTCTGAGAGTCAGCCTCCATAAAAATCAAACAAATGCTGTTTAGGTTGGAAAAATCAAATGGTTCTCCACTCAGGACTTTAATGAATAGAAAGGCTTAGGCAATTAACCGATTATGACTGTTTCCCCTTCTCTAGCTTTTAATCTCTGTGATTTCACAGGGGCATCTTTACCCCCAGAGAGACAGGGAGGGGGAAGGCTCTTTACTGAAGTAGGTTCATTTAATGGGTGAGCCCAGGAGACAGGATCAACACAGGTAAGTTTCTGTATTCAGGAGCACCATGGGCTTATCTAATGAGCTTACCCTTTACTCATCCATTAAGCATTGTTTGGTGCTGTTTGTCAACCATATTTCATTCACAGTATCTGTAACAGATAGTGATGCTAGAGGATGATTTTGTTCCTGTTTTTTCCTTAAATCTCTTAGGAACTCATTTCAAGCCTCCATAAAACGCCTATTTACTTACCTATTTTTCTTCTTCCTCATAGTCTTTATTTCCCAACATCTTGGGGCTCATGGGAGTTTCCTTGGGCTCCTATTTGGCTCATGAATTGTTGGGCTGCACCTTGCAGGTCTGCAAACCTTGTAGTTGCCCAGTTTCGAGGCCAAAGAAGGAGCCTGGAGATGGTGACAGAGACAATCAATGATTTATTGAACAGAGAATCTTACATGCCCAAAACAAAGGGTCCTGGAAAAACACCCCATTGGGCAAACGGGCAGGTCACGGCAGCAATCTTTATATAAATTGCCCATTTAAATATCAACTTGATTTCCTTTCACTGTGGACATGGAGTAAAGGACCACAGTGACTGTTGGTCCTTTGTTGGACCGGAACCTGGTAGTCCGGAGTCGACGATGAGAGAGTGAAAGAAGGAGAGAGGCTAATATTCCCTGGGTTACCCAGCTGGCTTTTGCACTCCAGGGAATCAGCCAGAAATAGAGAGAGAGAGAAAGAAAGAAGGAAAGACATGGGGACCCAAGCTCTGATGGAGCAAAGGTGTTTTAATCAACATGGTGTGGGCATATATACTGTCTTACAAGGTAGTTATTCTCAGCAGAGATAATGATTAAAATTTCAGACTTACAAAACATAAGGCAATTCATATTAAAGAGAGAGAGTTGTAAACAATCACTTTTTACTGTATGGTTCATAAGAAGGAAGAGGGTACTTATCACCGTATTGAAAACTAACAAAGGAGATGCCTGGATTCCTCAGCCCCAGGAAAGGTGTGCCTCTCCTCTTAATTCCTGAATATTCAGGAATTAATAAGGACCAGAGGATTCCTGACAGATCCAAAACAGCACACAGGAAGCCTCCTGTTAAGTGCTTCCTGACAAGTGACCAGGGTCTGGGATGGATGGAGTAATAAACAGTAAATGAAAAGGAGTCCTTGGCCAGACAGCCTTTGACACAGCAGTTCTTGATTGTCACAGTGACTTTCCCAGGCCAACTCAACTCTAAACATCACAAGCATCGACTCTCAGAAATTCGAAAAGAACAAAGTCTACCAACATTGAACTACAGCACTTCCTGGTCCTTTGCAGCAGGCAGCCACTTGTCTTTCCTGGCCCTATAATCTCTGTTCATTCAGCTGACTTGGTATATATTTTCCCATTCTACTTTATTATTATGCACATACTGTCTTAGTGAAGTTAATTTTAGAAAGACAGTTCACTTGTTGATTCCGTATTTAATGAGTTCATCCAATAATTATTGAGTGTGCCACGTGAGCCAGGTGCTGTGTGGTTCTGGGGAGAGTGTGGAAAGTAAGAGAGAGAGTTCCTGACCTCCTGGAGTTGACATCTTGGATGAAATTAGACATTAAACAAATAGACACACAAGGCCTCTACACTCCAACCTGAAATGAGCAGGAGTTAGCGAGGTGAAGAGGAAGGGGAAAGCCTTCAAGGGTAGAAAGCACCACAAGTCAAAGACCCCAAGAGGCCCGAGCCTCACTGCCTTGGGTCCTGAAGGATGCCAGGGAGACTGAAGCATGGTGAGTTGGTCTGAGTGGTCCTGCACAGGGCTTGTGGGGCAGCAGGAGAGATCAGAGGCTCTTGTTGTCTGTGTTAAGTAAGAATTAACTGTGTGAGTTTTCCAACTTCTTGCCTCCATTCTCTTCTTTTCGCTTCTCACATTTCTATGGTTTTATCTTTTAGCTCCCTCTTTCTTCTCAAAGTGCTGTTTGAGAGTTAACAGGAAGACTTAGATCTGAGGTACTAGGGACTTTAAAGGCTGCAGCAACAAATTTAGCAAGGAAATATATTTTAAAATGTATGATCAGTAAATAAACACAAACCTTAAGATGTTCAGAAGCAGCATCAGTAGGCAGGGTTGTACACTGAAAGTCACAGATAATGCAGGGAGGCAGAGTGGAACGAGCATGGGATTGGGGATTGGCACAACCATGATCCTTTCTCAAACTTACCTGTAACTCTCCTACAACCTTGGAAAATCAGCTAGTCTCTCTGACTCAGTTTCCACTGACAGCAAAGAGATTGGATTATAATCATCTCTAAGTGACCCTTCCAGCTCAGAATTCTATACCTCTTCAGTGTCTGATAGATGGTAATAGAACTAATAATACTTATCAAATGTTTACTGAGGTAGTTTACATGAGTTAGCTCACTTAGTTATAATTACCCTGGGAAGTAGGTGTTATTACCTCCCTTTTACAGATGAGGATGTTAAGTCATAATGAGGTTAAGTAACCTAGCCAGAATTATAGATGGTAAGTGGTGAGGAGTTGAGTTGAGAGGCCAAGTTGAAGGGGGCTGCCTGGACCCACAGCCCCCTATCTTTGTGTGATAAGAGCTGAGAGTGACTCTCAGACATAGTGAAGTATAATAAGCATTAGACAATAGGTATGCTCTAATTCCACAGTTTCTCATGGAGTGAAAACACCCATGTGATAACCTGGACATGATCAATTTATACTGGTTTTGGGAAAAAACCGTAAAATAGAGAGGGCTCCCATGAGCTCTGTTTTGATTTCCAAAAAATTTTTGTTACTTCGTCTTTCCCCTCAGAGAAGAAATCAGATCAACGACTCAGTTCCCTGTGGGGAGGAGTAACACATTCTGTCATTGTATGTCTGATGAACATGTAATGAGTGAATGATTCATCATTACTGGAATTATAAGAAAATTCAGCATGTGTAAAGTAGTATCCAGAATACAAATATGAATGTTATACTTGTTCAGCTGCTTAAATTAAGGTTCACTTAATTAATATATAAGTGTATCAAAGAATGTGAGCATTAATGGAATATTAAAATAATTTTGACTGAAGACAAAAAATGTACTATTTAGTAGATTGTAGAATCATCAACCTCTGACTGAAAAGAATTGCAGCAATCATTCAGGTTAGAGCTATTCAATAGAAATATGTAATGTGAAGCACATATGTAATTTAAAATTTTCTAGTAGCTCTATTAAAAAAGTAAAAGACAATAGGTTAAATTAATTTTAGCACTATATTTAATTCAATATATCAAATTTTTTTCATTTCAACATGTAATCACTATAAAAATTCTTAGTGAGCTATTTTGCATGTTTTTTCAACTAAGTCTTCGAAATTCAATGTGTGTTACACATAAAGCTCACCTCCATCTGACTCTCTACATTTCAAGAGGGTAATAGCACATGTGGCTCCTGGCTACCATATTAGACAATGCAGATTTAGCTCAAATTCCTTTATTAGTATTTTAGGGAAATGAGAATTTAAGTGACCTGCCCAAGGTCATACAACCTGTAAATGGCAGCAGGAACTTTGAATCCAGCTCCTCTCACCCCAAGAGTATGCTTATTCCATAACATCACACTGGCTTTTATAGAACAATTATGCTAACAGAGTATATAGTTTTGTTGGCTGTAGTTTCTGCAGTATTGAGTTTTCTTAAGACTAGGATATCAACAATTGTTATTTGTAAACCTTAGTTTTACAAAGTATTTGTAGCAAAATTATTAAAAGTTACACAGCTACAAGTGTTATATGTTAATTCTCAGGTTCAAAGCATTATCTTAATTCTGTTTTTTAAAAACAAGCTGCCAAAACAGTTAAATTTGTAGATCTAAGGGGCCAATTTTAAAGCTGAGTAGTTTAACTTACTATGTTATAATGTAAGAGCTATCCCTTTATTTTGAAGTTCAAAGCAAATATTTTACAATTGCAAATGTTTCAGGATAAATCTTAAATATGTTATGAAATGATGTAAATATTAATAAATTTATTTATTTCTCAGAATTATCACCAACCAGCCCTTCTGAATGTATCATCTCTTCGGCAAGTTGCAGAAGGCACCAGTATTTCTGAAATGTGGCAAAATGACTTACGACCGTTGCTGATAGAGCGATATCCTGGATCACCTGGAAGCTTTGCTGCTCGCCAGGTAAGAAACAGCACACAAATCTGAAGGTTGTCCATGTTCTGTTCCCATAAGAGATGATGCTATGCTCAAAATTCTGAGTTGTCTAATATTTAGATCTGTCATCTCATCTTATTAACTAAAATAAGCATCCTAGAAAAGCAGACAACTAAGAATAAATATCTGTTCTGAATTAAGAGATGCATGTTAACCTAAATCAATTTATGCATGAATTCTGTGTACCCAACTCTTGATTTTTTTCTATAACACACTGCCAGGCACCCAACCAAGTTTTCTTGAACCTTAAACACCCAATCTCAACAGACTTGGACATTACTTTCTTAACAGTTCTGGGTCAAGAGTGAGTTACGGTCTTAACAGGCCTTTATTCCCCTTTTGAAATTGTATTTTACCTGGAGGGAAAGTTAAGACCAGTGATAGACTACTTTCTCCAGTACAGTGCTTCTCAAGCTTCTGACTCTGACACATGGCAAATACACACATATATGTATATATATTACATTTTATACACAAAAACATAGAGTTAACTAATTTAAAAATTTCCTTAAAAATACTCCTATTATGTGCAATCTGTTGACGTTGTTCAGTACCTAAGTTTGTCTGACTCTCTATGACCCCATGGACTGCAGTATGCCAGGCTTCCCTGTTCTTCACTATCTCCCGGAGCTTGGTGAAACTCATGTCCATTGAGTTGGTGATGCCATCCAACCACCTCATCCTCTGTCGTCTGCTTCTCCTCCTGCTTTCAATCTTTCCCAGCATCAGGGTCTTTTCTAATGAGTCAGCTCTTCGCACAAGGTGGCCAAAGTGTTGGAGCTTGATCTTCAGCATCAGTCCCTCTAATGAATATTCAGGATTGATTTCTTTTAGGATTAACTGGTTTGATCTCCTTGCAGTCCAAGGACTCTCAAGAGTCTTCTCCTACACCACAGTTCAAAAGTATAAATTTTTTGACGCTCAGCCTTCTTTATTCTCCAACTCTCACATCCACACATGACTACTGGAAAAACCATAGCTTTGGCTACATGGACCTTTGTTGATAATGTCTCTAGTTTTTAATATGCTGTCTAAGTTGTTCATAGCTTTTCTTCCAATGAGCAAGTATCTTTTCATTTCATGGCTGCAGTCACCATCTGCAATGATTTTGGAGCCCAAGAAAATAAAAGTCTGTCACTGTGTCCATTGTTTCCCCATCTATTTGCCATGAAGTAGTGGGACCAGACGCTATGATCTTAGTTTTTCAAATGTTGAGTTTTAAGCCAGCCTTTTCACTCTCCTCTTTCACCTTCATCAAGAGGCTCTTTAGTTCCTCTGATTTTAATTTTATTTTACTAGTTTTCTTTTTAATCTAGTCATGAACCACTAATCTGATTTCAAGACCCACTGATTTTTGCACTGTAGTTTGAAAGACACTGCTCTGCAGGGTAGATTAGGCCATAAGAGGGAATAAACCTGAATGTCTCTCTGACTCTTAAGTGTCTGTCCTCTTCAGCAATCTGAAACCCCAGCTCTGATGCCTATTTTTTCAAGGTATCCCCATTTTTAGGGGCGGCTTGGGAAGGAATGGGGAGAGGCTGACCTCTCATATCCTCCTCTGAGAGTAGCCCACTTGCCTATCTCTTCCAGCAAACCCCTTGGCACTCCATTGCACTGACAAAGTGACACCCGCAAGGCCCAGCAGCACAGCTGGTGGGCTCTTTATCCAATATATGACTTCTGCCTCTCAAGGTGAGCCCAGATGCATTGTCGGTTGCCCCATTAGCCTCTTGTCTTCCATCCAAACAGCTCTTGCTTTCCTTAAGGACTTAGGTGGATGACATTAGTTCTTTCTAAGCTCTAGGCAGAGAGAGGAATAATGATGATGATGGCAGATTTTTATCCAGGGCTTTTTCCAGCTCCATCAGGCACTTCGTGGAAAACTTTGCCTGGACTCATTCAGTTCGCACAGCAGTGCCACCTTGTTGGGGACAATTATTCTCCCAGTGCTACAGATTTTAAAAGACCTGAGGCTGAAGTATGCAGTTTAACTTGCTCGTGGTTATACACATTGGAGAGATGAGGCTGGAACCTGCACTGGGATCTACTTGACTTCTCCATCCAACCCCTGGAGAGCGGTGGCTGGGCGAGCCCAGCTCTGTGCTGTGTGCTCACACATGTGTCCAGCTCTCTGTCTTCTCAGGCCCCAGTTGGAGAGCAAGGCACATACCACTCATTTCAGTGATCTCCCCTGGGCCTCATCTCTCAAGCATTTTCCAGAAAAGTGTAGGGCACTGACTGGGTCTTTCCAAAATCTTCAATTCTTCATTTGAAAAAATCTATGTCTGTAGTGCTCACCCATCTCCACTTTTTCACTTCCCCATAGCATTTTTTCAGAAGGTCAAATATATATCCCCAAAATGTATATGCACACTTTAGACCTGAGGTTTCTGGCTGTGGCCTCTAAAAAGCAATTAAGACAACAAAATATTGCTATTTTGATCTTTCTTTAGCTCCAGGGGTATAGATTGCAGGAATAATATACACAGATTCTGTTGTGATTTTAAAACCACACATTCATTTAAAAGTTTTACAGAATTCATAATAACATCTTCCATGTCAGGTGGGGTTGGAGGCAAGAGAAATTTATTGACAGTATTTTGGAATGTGCCGGAAACTGTTGCTGGATTGCCTACTGGCTGACATAGCAGCAGTGCTGACAGAATGGTTGTGTTAGAAATCTCACTTAAGAGATTCAGTTTTATAACTTGGGGAGAAGAAAATTACCATGAATTTTAGGAAAGCTCCCCCCCCAAAATGTGGAAGATAAAGAATTCCCTCTTTTGAAAACGAAGCAGATGATACTGAGATATTAAGAGGGAACTGCGTTAATGACTGTAATTTGACTGTTAGTACCTTTTGCTCTGAACTAAATTCAGACATGAATGGTGGAAAATTATTTTTTTTCCTGAGGCACTTTTGAGGACCCTATCAGATGTTTTATAATTTGCAGAGTTTCAGGGTTATAACTAAAGAACACTTCAAAAATCTAAAAAAAAAAATGTAGACTTGATATAAAATTGATTATTGAATTAACTTTTATCAGTTATCAATAAAGATGTGTATTGCTATGAATTCCCTTTCAGAGGATAATATGGGAGCAATATCCCATAGTCTTCATTTCTATCATTTCTGATCAGTGGGTCTAATGCTGCCTCTTGGATTTTTAGGATATATTTATTTGAGAAATATATTTATTTATTTATTTGTAAACAATAATGGAAGGTATTAAATTTTGGAGGACTTCAGTGATTTCTAGCTGAGAGAGGAATAAAAAATAAATTAAAAAGTCAGGATGATAAAGTCTCACTAAGGAGCAAGTCAAAAACCTTGTCTAGAGGCAAGCTAGAAATTCGGTGGTTAAAATCCCCTGTAGATGTCCAGTGTATCTGAGTAGCTGAAGCTGGGTTTCTTTAGTGAAAAGTATGTGTATCCCTGAATGGAGGGCCCTGGGTTGAAAGCCTGAGGGACTAATACATGGTCCATCCAAGAAGGAGGAGGTGCCTGGAGTCCCCAGTGGCAGCATCCAGGCAATGTTTGCAGACTTATTGCAAATAGCACAGGATCTACTTCTTCCAAACAAATCTGGTCTGCTAATGACAGTGTTTCTCAGACCTTGGAAATGAGAATGTAAGTTTAATTAACTTGACCCAGGATCATTCACCAATGTTACCTAAAATCCCCCACGGGCCTTCCTCCCCAGGAAGCAGGAAGCTGAATGTCATGTTTACTTTTATTTTTCTCTTCCTTGCTCTCTCTCCACCCCCAGTCTTGGCCTCTCTTTATTTCTCTCTCCTTGTCTCCCCCTCCATCTTCATATGCTTTTCTTTCTCTCTTTACTCAGTCTCACTGTCTCTCTGTCTTCATCTCTCTGTGTCTTTATCCATCTCCCTGTCTCTTTTCTTCTCTCTCCATTTAAAAAGATAGATGTATAGAAATCCATCTATATTCTAAATTACATTTTAGCATGCCTGGTAGGCTGAGGCTTCTGCAGCCTGGAGTTTGGGGAGCACAGCTGCTCTAGACGCCCTCTCATAGCCAAGCACTCTCTGCTCAGGGCCAGTCTAGAGAGAAGAGCAGTCGTTTGTGGAGCCTACCCTAGAGAATTACAGTGGGAACTTGCAGACTAAGTCTGCAAACCACGAGCACAACAATAAGGGCTATTGGTGACCTAATTAGATTATGCAGCCAATTTGATTGTTTGTAAAGAAATTAGTTGCTAAGACAAATAAAAATATTTATACTGAGTAAAAAAGGTTAGTGCAGGGCGAACTCTTTTGGGGGGCATTTGCTGACGCTTTTGTGGATTTTAGCATCAATACAGATATCAGATATTATGGCCAAAACCTGTTCAGGGTTGAGGAATGAGTTTGTGTGTGAGACTTCAGCTGAGCAAAGCTAAGAGAAGAGATACATATTTTTAAAATCCCAGTTCATTTTGTAAGCGTGCAGGCTGCTGTTGGTGTTGAACACATTTTATGGAGCAGTTCGTCATCTGGATACCAGATGTTCTGGAGATGTGCTTTTTATTTATTTATTTTTAAGGACTGACCCCTTTTTTATGGAAAAATTTCTTTTCCCCAAAGTCTGGGGATAACTTCTTTTCACATTCTCTGGAAAACTTTTTCTAGAGGCAGTGATTTCTCTCTAGTCAAATGATTAATGTTCTATGCCATATAACTTTATATAGTCTCATTGAGAATAAGTATGAGTTATGATCAGTCCATATTTACTGATAGCCTACTGTGAACAAAGCCCAACACTAAGCATTGTGGAGAATGACAAAATAAATGAGAGACGAGTAATAATTTCAATAAGGTTATAATGTTTCAAAAATTATTTTTATATGAAAAGACAGCCTGTAAATGTGTCATAGAAAAGGTAAGGTACATTATATACATGCTCTTTAGGCCAAAGTCCACCTCCTGATAGAGAACAAGGAGTAACTGTCTGGGAAACGGTTTGTTTATTTGGCTTTTTTGGGACTGACTGTAGAATCACTGTCTTCCCTCTGGCTTAGTTTTCCTCTTCCTGGAAGCTTCCTGCCCCAGTTGTTTCAAGGCTCTTGCCTACGTGTCATGTCACACTGGTTAGGGCAGGTCACACAAGACTTGGCTAGGCTAGAAAGCCATTTATTTCCTTGGGGGGAAAATTCTCCCATTCTTTTCCAGTCATTTCAAGCTATTTGTTTATCACCTCAAGGTCCATCCCCACTGGATGTTCACTGTGGAACAAACTGCCGGATATGTTGATGTGTGACTTAAAAACAATTGTTGTGTAACTTAAAAAATAATTGTTGTGTGACTTGAAAATAATTTTGAAGGCAACCTTCAAAGATCTATATAATATTTCAAAATGAAATAAATGGAACGTAGTGAGAATTAAACAAAGGGAAAATAAAGATAGAAAAGGGCAAACTGAACAGCCATGAACTCACCTGCAACTTCTCACATCCCAAGTTCTAAGTTCTTTAAGACACCTCCAGTCCCTGAAGAGATATTTCTTTTGCATCTGCTGCCCTTCCCTGTAAATCACCATGTTGCTCACAAGGCCCACAGTGATTAGGAAAGATGGGAAAATAAGATTCTTTCTTATCTTCACCAGCATTTGCATAGGATCTAGACCTGTTTTAAATACAGAGGGAAAGCTGCTTGTTATGTCATCATGGTTCAGAGTTACTTATTGATTCTTAGAGCAGTGTGCTGAGGCGCTCAGTCATGTTTGACTCTTTTGTAACCCCATAGACTGTACCCCGCCTGGCTCCTCTGTCCATGGAATTTTCCAGGTAAGATTACTAGAGTGGATTTCCATTTCCTACTCTAGAGGATCTTCCTGACCCAGAGATCGACCCCCGTGTCTCCTATGTTTTCTACATTGGCAGGTGGATACTTTACCACTAGCGCCACTTGAGAGGCCCTCTTAGAACAGGCAGAACCTCAGATATCCTTCAACCATTCTCTTGTAACCTCCCCCTTCTGTACATTATCCTTAACAGGTGAGCTCTAGTATCTTTTATTAGTGTTTGTTACATTATGAAATATTTGCTGACTGGGGGCACATGTTAAGTGCTTGGGACAAAAAGAGTTGCCATTTGCAATTCTCATTTTCAAAGAGCTTAGAGTGCAAGTTATGCCCTATAGGATCTACCTAGTATAGCTAATGTCTCAAATCTGTCTTGTTATCCTGCTAGAAATATTAAAAGTGAGCTTTAATAGATCTGAACTGGAGCTATATCTCCTTATGTGCAGAGAGGTCCATTGTTGTTGTTGTTCAGTCATGTCGGACTCTTTCCAACCCCATGGACTGCAGCATGCCAGGTTTCCCTGTCCTTCACTATCTCCTGGAGTTTGCTCAAACTCATGTCCATTGAGTCGGTGATGCCATCCAACCATCTCATCCTCTGTCATTCCCTTCTCCTCCTGCCTCCAATATTTCCCAGCATCAGGGTTTTTTCCAGTGAGTCAGCTCTTTTCATCAGGTAGCCAAAGTATTGGAGCTTCAGCTTCAGCATCAGTCCTTCCAAACAATATTCAGGGTTGATTTCCTTTAGAGAGGTCTATGATACATTGTTGAGTGAGAAGAGCAAGGGGCAGAGCAGATGTAGAGTAGGATTCTATTCCTATAAGAATATATATCCCTCTGCTAAATATACAAGTTTGTGTGCTAGTGTATGTTTGTATAAACAAGAAGGGTGTAGATATACATCAGACTCTTCACATAGGTAATATTAACAGTTGGTTGGATTGGGTTGGCAGGGGGAGATTATGGGAGAGGACTAGATTATTTTTCCTTTCAACATCCTTGCTATTAATACAGTAAGTGTGTATTGCATTTTTAACTTCAGAGGTATTACATAAAATTTCTAAAACAAAACTGTCTAAACCTGAAATTCTGGTTTTTGTTTTGATCAGCACATCATGCAGAGAATTCAGAGACTTCAAGCTGACTGGGTCTTGGAAGTAGACACCTTCTTGAGTCAGACGCCCTACGGGTACCGGTCTTTCTCGAATATCATCAGTACCCTCAACCCCACTGCCAAACGACACTTGGTCCTCGCCTGTCACTATGACTCCAAGTATTTTCCTCACTGGGACCACAGAGTGTTTGTGGGAGCCACTGATTCAGCTGTGCCGTGTGCAATGATGCTGGAACTTGCTCGGGCCTTAGACAAGCAACTCTCTTCCTTGAAGGTATCTGTTTCCCTCCTGCCGATTCCTGGGATAATAAAATATTTAGCTGTAACTCAGAGTGAATTCTAGAATTCATGGGGCACTAAGAAAGCCATCTAGAGATGTAGCCTTTCTGTGTATTTTGTGCTAATTTATTGCAAAATGAAATGAATTTGAAATATTAATTGGAAGATCGTTGTTGTTTAGTTACTTGGTTGCATCCAACTCTTTTGGTGACCCCATGGACTGTAGCCTGCCAGACTCCTCTGTCCATGGGATTTCCCAGGCAAGAATACTGGCATGGATTGCCATTTCCTTCTCCAGGGGATCTTCCCAACCCAGGGATTGAACCTATGTCTCCTCCCTTGACAGGTGGGTTCCTTACCACTGAGCCACAGGGAAGCCCAGTTGGAAGATTACATTATTTATGTCTACCATGGGCAATGAACCTTACTTAGTACATGAGAGTGTATTTGTTAATTGGCACCTGATTTCTTAGTTATGAATACACAGCAAATTAAAAACAGCATTTTTTTTTCAAAAAATGAAGATGTAAGGTTGATTCAGGTATATGTAGGAAATATATTGATCTCTTCTTGTTTGTATAGCCATGAACATCACAGCCTTCTATTCTGAGAGATGGTGACCTTGAGTTGTGGGAGAGAGTTTCAGCAAAGTGGTTCTGAAGTAGAGAATGGGTAATTCAGACATATCAAGATGAGAAGCATGAAGCAGAAATGCATTATTGTTATTATCTGTGAATCTCGGCTCAATTTTCTGTAGCATAGCAAAGCTTTTGTTACATTTTCAGTTCAGAATACTTCTGGGACTCTCAGATAATGTTATTTCAGTCTCTGTGTTCCTAAGTGTATATTGGAAAAAAGTGCTAAGCCAGATGAAGACATTTTGTTCAGATATCACTCGTAACTGAGTAAACACAGCAAACTAAAAACAGAAAACTTTGTTCACAGACAACAAATACCTTTCTCCCCCCTCAAAGTTTTATGAAGGAGCCAGCGTAAGTTGGGGTAAAGAGGTAAAAAAGTTATCTCGTAATGGAAGTAATAGAGATATTTGGTTCTATTTTTGGCTGGATGTGCTGAACTGAAGAAAGCAAGAATTGTTTATAACCACTCAGTATCCTTTATACTGTTTTTTTCCATTTGTTTTGTTTTCTGAACCTTCTATATTGTCTTTGTTCCATGCTCTGCCCTGCTTTTAACTAGCATCCTTTCCTAGCAATTGACTGAGAGAGTTGAGAAGCTGATATAAAAAGGTTAATTTTTCATATTTGCATTTTTAGTGTAAGGACATGAAATGAGGTAAAATATGGTTTAAAGACACAGTCTATGAAGTGGGTGTGTTTTCTCTTGGTGAGATCCTTTACCTTTTTCCATGTACTTCACTCCTGCTTCTGGTAACCAGAAGTAGAAAGGGCTGAATGATTTTTGAGTAAGGCTCTCCATTAGCAAAAATGCACATACATTCTTTTAATTATCCTTTCTTTTTTAAACAACAAAATTTTAATCTGGTCTGCAAGTCCTCATTTTAAGTTTTCTATATAGTACAGTAAAATTTTGGAAATATTTCAATTTTGATGTGGACCTATAGATTGGAAATGGCTATCATAGTAGAAAAGTCTTCCCCATTGTCTCCCAAAAGGCCTCTGGTCTTTGCAGATGATCATTCTATTTTAATAGTTTAAGTTCATGTAGGGATTCTTCTATTCCCTGTGATAAGTATTTTTTCTATTAGAGGTAAACAGTGATGTGGGAAATGAAAAATAAAGACTGGTTTTGAATGCAACCTCTGAGAGCATCAGATTTATTCTTCAGTTGTACTTTAGATTTGTATTAAGGAGATATTTTATGTTCTTCAGCTGTCGTGAGTTGTGTAAGGGGTGATAGAATGTGACCCTGGAGAAGCCTGGATAGGAAACTAACTGGATGATGGTTCCAATTCTTTGCAGTCTCCCCCTTCTAGTAATAAGATTGTAATTATCCTTTCACTTCTCTTGTCTTGTAACTTTGCTGTGCCTTTCCACTTTAGCAGGTAGTACTTCCTCATTCCTTGACTCTGCACTTGGTTACTTGACTTGCCTTGGCCAATGGGATGCTAGTAGATAACAAACAGAGGCTGGAAATGTGTTTGTGCAACTGGGCTGGCTCTGTTGTGCCTTGATGTGCCTTGGCCATCACTGTGAGAAGAGCATGCCTTGGCTAGCTTGCCAGTCCCAGGAGGAGACTAAGAGGCTTGTGGAACAGAGCCAACCTTGATGACTGCAGGGTGAAGCAGAGCTCCTCCAGCCTAGACCAGTTGTCCCCAGTTAACCTGCAGATCCCGGAGAACTCATGATTGTGGTTTTAAGCCACTGAAGTTGGGGTGGTTTTTACACCTTATTTTTATGGCGTTAGCTGATGCAGCCTTGGGTGGGGAAAGACTGCAGTTAATGCACTGACTCTATTAGCACTGGTAACTAGGCATTTGTCATATTGCCAGGAAGAAGGACTAGAAGACCTTCACAAATCTGGCCATGCATATTTTCTAGCTCTGAGATACTAGACTGAGTTATTAGAAATTAAAGGCCAAAGTTATTTTTCCACCAATCCTAAAAAGAAGTAAAAAGAGCAAGTTGCCTCACAGGACTCGGGGTCATTGTCCAAGACAGTTTGCTGCTGCTAAGTCGCTTCAGTCGTGTCCGACTCTGTGTGACCCCATAGACGGCAGCCCACCAGGCTCCCCCGTCCCTGGGATTCTCCAGGCAAGAACACTGGAGTGGGTTGCCATTTCCTTCTCCAATGTGTGAAAGTGAAAAGTGAAAGTGAAGTTGCTCAGTCGTGTCCGACTCTTAGCGACCCTATGGACTGCAGCCTACCAGGCTCCTCCATCCATGGGATTTTCCAGGCAAGAGTACTGGAGTGGGGTGCCATTGCCTTCTCAGCCAAAGCAGTTTATGCCTATCTAAATGAGATGGTGCGAAGAGAAGAGAATGAGAGCAAGCCATTGTACTGAACCATGGAGTCACCAAACTGTTTACATTTCTGAAGCACCTGAACCTTCAAACTTGCAGAATATGTAGACATTGGGCATGAACCAAGTGTTTCTGGTCCCAAGCAATCTTATTCTGCCCTGGTATTCTATGACTATGCTCTCTGATTTGGAGTTAAAACTTTGGAACCAGTCAAGGCTCTTTGACTGTCTCCACTAATGTTTGTACTGTATACCTTTTGCCAGTGAGGCAATCTGTTTCACTACTTCTTGTTGTTGTTCAGTTGCTAACTCATGGCTGACTCTTTGTGACCCCATGGACTGTAGCCCACTTGGTTCCTCTGTCCATGGGATTTCCCAGGCAAGAATACTGGAGTGGGTTGCCATTTCCTTCTCCAGGAGATCTTCCCAGACCAGGAATCAAACCTGTGTCTCCTAGTTCTTATTAAACCCTGAATGCATATATGTTTCACGGACAGACACATCCTGTCTTTAGTACTATCAGGAGTTATGAGAGACTCAAAATATAATAAGCTGTCTTTTTCTTGGGGTATAATTAAGGAGTAACATTATGACAGTTGAAATAATTACCATACAAAGATAACTTAATTTTCAGTTGATAATGACATTTTTTCTCCTTCTTATGAAATCGCCCCAAAGCAATCAAGAAAAATTCCATCTTTGGAGAATTCAGGGAACATCTGTTCATGGAAACCACCATGTGAAGACAAAAGGTGAATGGAGAAAAGACAGATGACATATCAGTGTAGAGAGATGTCACATTGCCCAGAGAGGAAGTCCAAGAAGACAGTGGTCCCCTGATGAAGTCCTGACTGGCTCAGGGATAGGAAGGGATAGTAAGGAGGCAGAGATGAGGTAGGGGATGGAGGAGGAGAGTGTTTGTAAGTCTGTATAGGGAGCACTTAGGTGTATAAGAGGGTTTCCCAGATGGCACTAGTGGTAAGGAACCTCCCTGCCAATGCAAGAGCCACAGGAGACGTGGGTTTGATCCCTGGGTCGGGAAAATCCCCTGGAGGAGGGCATGGCAATCCACTCCAGTATCCTTGCCTGGAGAATCACATGGACAGAGGAACCTGGTGGGCTACAGTCCATAGGATCACAAAGAGTTGGATATGACTGAAACGACTTAACACACAGAAGTGTATTACATTTCCACCCCCTACCTGGCAGATAGGTGACTCTCTCACCTGTATCCTTATAGGAGATGATGGGATATTTTTCTGGAGAAATTGAGTCAGGGAGATTCTAGACGTGGGGACACCAGACCTACAGGAGGGCAGTAATGAGGTACCTCATGGGAACTAGTGAGATGAAGTGAAAGACCACACAGTAAGCAGTGAGATTCCCCAGCTTTTCCCTACTTTCAGCCTGAGAAAGCCTGCAGCCAGCTCACACCCGTCCGACAGGAAGCTGGAGGATCCTTCTCTGGAGAATGCAAACCACCCATAGAGAAGGCCCATAGGCAGTGACATTTGGGGATCCTCAGCGAAAACCCTCAGTGGGCACCAGACTACCTTGCAGTGGAGCCAAGCAATCTGTGTCTCTTGTCAGTGTTACAGTGTCTTACTGCTTAATGCAAATGCACACAAAGGATGATCAGATACTTGAGGACCGTCTCCAGCATGAAAGAAAGAAAGCAAAACAAATAACACAAGTTGAAAAATGAACTCAGAGGAAATAGGATACGGCAACAGAAAATGACTTTAAAGAACGCTATTTTCATATCCTTAGAGAGATGAGAGGAGAAGTTTTATCCGTAACAGATTAAAGCAACATCAGATTCAGTTCCCCAGTACTGCATAGGGTTGGAGAGAGTGAATGGTTGTGTATTTTTCTTCATCCAGGTTCAGGTGCCTGACTCCAGGCACAAAGCAGGCAGATGGTTGAACTTAATGTTATGTTTTTGCCACATGAGTTTGACCAAGGTGAAGAGAGGCATAGGAATTGAACATGTGCGAATAAATATTAGTCCTTCTGGTACCCTAACCCCCACAGTCCCTCAACCCCATTGGAATCTCTAATCTATTGATAAATTCGCCTTTTCACAGTCTTTCCTTTACCTCTGTGGTGTCCTTACTTCACTCTATGCATGCATGTGTGCGTGCTAAGATGCCTCAAAGTGACTTAGCATGCACTCACACACACATAGAGTGAAGGGGGGACACTGCAGAGGTAGACTGTGAAAAGGCGAACATAGCAATAGATTGGAACATAATAGATTAGAGATTCCAATGGGGTTGAAGGACTGTGGGGGTTAGGGTACCAGAAGGACTAATCTGAAAGGTGAGAGCCGCTGTCAAGACAGTGGAAAGTGTAACAACCATCAGAAGCCTACTCACCCTTCTAAGTTCCGCTTAAATACTGTCTCTTTCCTGAAGTCCTCCTTGACATTCCAAGGATTCCACTTCTCAATCTGCCCGGTTCCTAGAGGAGTTTTCTGCTACATTGGTGACCCTTGATGTATTTTGCCATGGCCACGTGTTTATCTTTCCCTAACCCAAGTAAAGTGTAGGTTCCTCTGAGGGAGAGGCTGTAATTACCATTCTTTGTGTCTCTGTTGCATTCCAAGGGCAGATTCTAGAACCTAGACTCAATACAGCACTGCAGACTTAACTAAGGTGAGTAGCAAGAAAGACTGGTATTGTTTCAGGTTCAGTTCTCTGGGAGGTGCGTTCTGATGTGGAGGTTAGCATTTCGGTCACTTAGTAGGGAGTGGCCTTACCATCACACCTGTGGCAGGGAGGGGAAAGAAATGGGAGTAGGCAGAGGGAGAAGTGGGGCTGCCATGCAGGTTCAGAAACAGCCTCAACCAAACCTTGGGGAGCTCTGGAGGTAGCATGGCCCTTCAGAGGGCTCCCACACCTGCTTAGGCCAGTCATTGCATGTAGGAACCTCCATGGCTGAGCCAATCCTTAAGGGGACCAAAAACTGAAGGCTTTCTGCCGACTCCTCTGCTGGCAATAGGGACAACACATCCTTCTGAAAGGGACCTGGGTGCTATGTAACAATGTCCGCCATTGCAGTTCCAGAGTTCTCTAAAGAGTAAGAAAAAACATGTAAGACTTCTATTTTCAGAAGGAGTGGAGACGGTGAGATGTATAAGGGTAAAGACTAGGATCTCTGAGGATTTCCAGAGAGGAAATAGTGCAAAATAAATTCTGACATATTTTCACTTGCTCTGGCTTCTTCCTTTCCTTCATGGCCCATCTATCTTTTTGTCCAGTTAATAGGAAAGCATGCTATTTTTTAAATTCTCAGAATATTTTCTCTCTTTTTCTGTTTTGTTAAAACTCAGAATATCTCAGACTCAAGGCCAGATCTCTCACTCCAGCTAATTTTCTTTGATGGAGAAGAGGCTTTTCATCTCTGGTCTCCTCAGGATTCTCTGTATGGGTCTCGCCACTTAGCTTCCAAGATGGCGTCAACACCACATCCACCTGGAGCAAGGGACACCAACCAGCTGCATGGCATGGTGAGTCCAGGTACTTTTCATGATGCTGCAGCTGCAGACTCTGCTTCAAAGGAAGCCAAAACTATAGCCAATTAAAGACCTAAAAATGCCATGGCATTCTTGGAGCAGAGTGTTTATAATAGAGCATTATTTGGCAGGCATTGGGTTTTTGAGGAATCCCAGAGCTAAAAAGAATGATTCTGGGTTAGAAGTTATGTTAGACTGAGCCTAATTAAAAGGATGTAAAAAATCAGAATAAGGAAGCATCAGATTCAGCTTGGTCCCATGGGAGCACATTCACCCAGTAAGTTTAGAGGCGAAGAGAGCAAGTCCCATCTCTGAGGCCTCTGTCAAGCCAGAGGAGACGGAGGTCTTGGGAAATGGGGTATGAATGGGACATAGTATAGGGATGGGAGTGAAGAATTTCCTCGGTGGCTTCAAAACGTTATAGTGACTTCCAGAGAGTATAGGAAATTTTGATGTGGCGTTTTTGACATGAGGATAGTGACATTTCAGTGCTTCCTTAAAATTTTGGTCTTATTACCAAGTAGTGGGTGCAACTTATGGCCCCCTCTTCATCCCTCATTCTGGCCCCACAACCCATGCCTGGTCCCTTATTCCACCGTTGAATTTCCTTCCTATTCTGACTGTCTTCCCATATTTGACCTTCACTAACACCAGCATGGAACCCGTGAGACTTGAATCTTCCTGCAGCTCCACCCATTCCTGACTCTCATCCTATCTGTGAACTGGTAACCTGTTTCTAACACCCTCCATTCATCCATGTCCTTTGTCCTATAACTGACCTTCACCCTGTGAGTCCAAGTGGCCACATTCAGTGTCCTGTTTGACTCCAACACATCTCATGTTGGCTTTCTCTCTATCCTATTGCCCACTGGCCACTCACAAGGGGTCATGCGTACATGCTCAGTCGCGTCTGACTCATTGTGAGTCCAGGGACTGTAGCCTGCCAGGCTCCTCTGTTCACAGGATTTTCCAGGCAAGAATGCTGGAGTGGTTTGCTATTTCTTTCTCCGGGGAATCTACCCGACCCAGGGATCAAACCTGCATTTCCTGCATTGTGGGTAAATTCTTTACCGCTGAGCCATCCGGGAAGCCCCATTAGGTGTCAGGAGAACATAACTGACACCTCATTTAATCACTTTTGCTCAAGTGGTTAAAAGGGTTCAAAGGAGGAGAAGAGGCCTGGTTGATCAACAGGAGGAACAAAGTTATTTGTTTACGAGTCCAGATATATGAATTCATAGTGATAGTTAAGACCATTTTCCCTCCAGAACAAATTCCTAGGAGCTTATCCAACCTGATGAATATACTCCTATTTCAAACAAGCCTATTTTTTTCCCAATGAATATATTTAATCATCATTCATGAGTTAATAGATACTATGTCTTAGAGTCATAGACTCTGAAAATATCTATTATATATCAGGATCAATGCTAGATATTACTCATACCTTACCTCACATAAATCAGGCGTTCTTAATCTGGGGAGTAGTCTCCAGGGAGTCCTCAAGCCTGCTAATGTTTTATGGCTCAAAGAAGAAACACTTGGCTTATTAGAGAGGCGTTTAGCCAGAAAGGACCTTTAGAGATCAGCAAGCTAGAGTTTCTTGTTTGACAGAAAAGGAAATGGATATTCAGAGACTAAGCTTATAGAACTCCTAGTCAGGGAAACTCTCTTCTGTGCTGCTTTAAGGAATAAATAGTTCCTCTGCAAGTGTTCCCTTTGGCAGTTGCGTTATTACAGGCTAAGGATAAAATGACTGATTAGAATGAAGTAGAAGATGAGACAGGCTTTTAAGCCCATCTGAAAATAAAGCAAATGTATACTTTTTTCCTATGAAATATTTATCCAAGTGTCCTTTTAATTTAGCCTTAGTGATATTGTTCTGGAGTTACAGACATGAAGAATCTACATTTTGCTATTTCTCCACATTGTACAAGCAAGATTTAAAAATCTCCCTCAGATGATTCATTTACAATGTTATTAAACCTTTTGTTGATTTATACAGCTCCCCGTTTCATTCTCAGTTATTAAAATGCAGTTAGTGTTGACTGATTTTTTTCTATTGATGAGTATGAAATGTGTTTTGGCAACAGTGATTATATAATACTCTTTCTCCCTTAGGATTTATTGGTCTTACTGGATTTAATTGGAGCTCCATACCCAACATTTCCCAACTTTTTCCCAAACACTGCCAGATGGTTTGGTAGACTTGAAGCAGTTGGTAAGCAGCGTTCTTATTATGGTGGCTCAGATGGTAAAGAATCTGCCTGCAATGTGGGAGACATGAGTTCCATCCCTGGGGGTCAGGAAGAACCCCTGGAGAAGGGAATGACAACTGACTCCAGTATGCCTGGAGAATTCCATGGACAGAGGAGCCTGGTGGGCTACAGTCCATGGGGTTGCAAAGTGTTGGACATGACTGAAAGACTAACACTTTCACTTTTTCATTCTTAGAGAATCAAACCTGGTTTCTTCTCACTGATAAACACTGAATTCTAAAATTCAGAATTTGTGACTTAAGGGTGTGATCAGAGTACACAATATACTTTACTGGCTTTTTTCTTGCTTTATTGATTAGTTTATCATTCCTATTCATCTCTTTTTATTTTCCTGCATGAAACTGCATTTTGAAATGGAAACATAAAATACTACATTTCATATATTCATATCATTAGAAATAACTTGGAGATATTTTCTCAGAGTCCTGTTTGAAACATATGGAATGCATTTTTAGGGAAAACTCAGCAAAGCACGTTGGATAATGATGAATGTTATGTCCTTACAATGATACCAAAAGATACCCTTTATTTATTTATTTATTTTTGCCTTCTTTTTTTTTTTTTTTTTTTTTTTTTAGTTGGAGGCTAATTACTTCACAACATTTCAGTGGGTTTTCTCATACATTGATATGAATCAGCCCAAAAGATACCCTTTAATGCTTCTTTTTTTAATCTGTTGTCTTTGTCATCTTCTATTCTCTGCCTTATATAGTCGTGATATTCTTTTAAATTTAGTACCATCTCTGCCTGTTTTCTAAAGTAATAAGTAAAGGGGATGCAAGAGAAAGCCAAAATCCTTCAAGAGTCACTTAAGAGAAGGTTTCAGTTCAGTTCAATTCAGTTGCTCAGTTGTGTCCAACTCTTTGCGACCCCATGAACCGCAGCACGCCAGGCCTCCCTGTCCGTCACCAACTCCCGGAGTTTACTCAAACTCATGCCCATCGAGTCGGTGATGCCATCCAGCCATGTCATCCTTTGTCGTCCCCTTCTCCTCCTGCCCCCAATCCCTCCCAGCATCAGGTTTAGTGACAACTAAATGGGAGTAGATGAGGCCAGATGAGGTTAGGCCAGGTTAGCCAAGGAAATAAAGTTATCTGTGGCTCAAGAGAGAGGCTGGGGGCTTGGAGAAGGAGAATAACTTCTTTCTCTTGTATCTCTATTCCATATACTCCTCCCTCTACACACACACACACACACACACACACACACACACACACACACAAAACAAATGACAAAAGATTGGCCTCAGGGAGGGATGAACATGAGATAGATGTTTATCATAGAATTCAGGCCAGGAGAGCCCTGCTTTTGTGGCAAAAACATCAGACTAAGAATTCTTTTCTAGCCACACAGACTTTTTGCAGTGGGGTAGGATAGTACTTTCTTCTCAGCAGTGGAGAAAATGCTGCTATCTCAAGTCACACTTTTGCCACAATGTGCCTGTATCCAGATCTAGAATATTGTGAAATAAATGTTTACCTGAACCTCAGATGCTTATCTTTGACAAATTTCAATTTCTAATTTAAAAGACTTGTTATTCTGGTATTAATATAAGCTTTTGGGGACACCTCCTTACAGCATGTTTTCCTTACTCTGAGTAGCCTCAAGAAATTGGGTTTGGCCTTCTGTCATGGGTTTGGTTCCCTTATCTCCTTGCTTCCACCAGAGTGAATTTATATCAGTAACTCACATGTTAACATAATTTTAACCCATTGTGTAACCCACTGAGTGGTATTTATATTCAAACTGTATCTCTAATTGTATAAGGAAAAGTTGTATATGAGATAAGGAATTATAATTATCAATAAACAGACGGGAATATTGTGGTAGTAAGAGCTTTTTTGATGTTCCTAAAATCATATTACATATGAATGCTTACCCTTTGGTCTAATTTTACCCTTTAAATTTAGCAATGAATATAACCAATCCTGCAAAGTTTCATTTGGTTGTCTTAAACTCTTCTTGTGATCTCTTTTCATCTTATAACATAGACTCATGTTATACGTAACTCATGTAACACATGAGTTCTATGTTACACTATGACAGGAGTGATGGAATGTAGGTCAATGGTTCTCAAATTTTAGTGTGCATTAGAATCACCTGGAAGGCTTGTTACACCACGGATTGCTGGACCGCACCTCTAGAATTTCTAATTCAGTCGGTCAGAGGTGGGACCAGATATTCTGCATTGCTGATAAGTTCCCAGGTGGTGCTGATGCAACTGATCATAGACCACACTTTGAGAACCATTGATGCGAGTTATAGTAAGTATCCCTTTTGCAAAGAGAGGTCACTCAGTATAGTACTTCATACCTATTCTGTCTAAGGATTCCCTTTCAAGCCCAGCATCTCCTCTTGAAACACTCTTTGTGCAGGGTTGAAAATCTGTAAGTATCTACACCTGTGTTTTTCCCCTCAGCTTCCCTCTGGTTTTCTCATTCTCCATCTCTCCACTGTTCTATTGAGTTTCTGACTCTGGGGAGTCAGAAAGCTAGAGTCAGAGGTGACTCCTCCCTCAGAACTAATCCAAAATGTCCACACCCCAAGTTCAGCTCAGAGGTTTATTTTTTGTCATGGGTGCACTACTCACAGTGTTTTAAGACCAAGTGCCAAGATTTCAAACTCATTTTGTGTTCTGACCATTGATTAGTTAAAAATACATGTTAATCTGCTATCTAATTATCATCTGCAGAACATGAACTCCGTGAATTAGGTTTGCTCAAGGATCACTCTTCGGAGAGGTGGTATTTCCGGAATTCTGGTTATGGAGGTGTGATTCAGGATGACCATATTCCATTTTTAAGAAGAGGTAATGTGTATATGTATAAATATGTATGCATGCATTCACATCTGTGGTTTTTTCCTATTGTATTCAGTGTATTTTATGTGCATTTTCAACAATCTAGAAGTGTGAAGAACTGTTAAATTTAATAGCTGATAAATTAAATCATTCACCAATCATCTCATGGCTTTTATTTTTTTCATGAAAGTCATTGTAAATCCCTGAAGAGACCTTTTTATTTTTCCCTACATGTAGAATATTTATCAATGCTCATATGCCTCTGACATCCTGCTTTCCCTTTCACAGACCTAGATTGTATTCTTATACTTTGTGTAACTCTGGTGTTTTCCTGCTAATAAGGAAGCAAAGGGCTTCCTTAGTGGCTCAGATGGTAAAGAATCTGCCTGCAATGCAGGAGACTCGGGTATGATCCCTGGGTTGGGAAGATACCCTGGAGAAGGAAATGGCAACCCACTCCAATATTCTTGCCTGGAGAATTCCATGGACAGAGGAGCCTGGTGGGCTGCAGTCCATGGAGTTGCAAAGAGTTGGACATAACTGAGCGATTAACACTTTCACTTTCATTTCATCCTTTCCATCAGTGTTGGAAATCTAAATTAACTCAAGAATTCTTACAGTAGCCATCCAATTCACCTCCTTTTGCTCTTTCCTCGTTGTTCTTTATGTATGAGCAAGTGTTATCTTTAAAAAATGTCAGTCAGATTATGTTACTTCCCTACCTTAAAGCTCTGTTGGCTTGCCATCATGTAGAGTAAGACCCGAAGTCTTCATCATGACCTACAAGGGCTTCCATTTTCTGACTCCTTTCTTCCTCTCCAGCATCACCTCCTACCTCTCTAATTATTGCTCTGACCCAGTCAGATCGCTATTCTGCAAGCAGGCCAAGCACTTTCCTACCTCAGGACCTTTGGGCTTGCTAATACTGCTGCCTAATCATCCCCAGATCTTCACACTGCTTACGTTCTCCTTTGTTGCATCTGTTTAAATGTTAGCTTCTCAAAGACCTTATTTTATTTTTTGATTTGATTTTTTTTAAACTGTATGTAATTTACATGTATTTTTGGTCTTCATTGCTGCCTTCAGGCTTTCTCTAGTTGTGGAGAGTGGGGGCTATTCTCTAGTTGCAGTGCCTGGGCTCCTCAGTGCAGTGGCTTTTGTGGCAGAACACAGGCTCTGGGGCACGTGGGCTTCCGTAGTTGCAGTGCACAGGCTTAGTTGCTCCACAGGGCGTGGAATCTTCTTGTATCCTTGGCAGGCGGATTCTTAACCACTGGACCACTAGGGAAGTCCAGGGGCATCCTGATTTTAAATCCCTCTTTCTTGGCCCTGCTCTCTGCCCCTCATTCTCTATTCCCTTATCTTGTTTTATGGTTCTTTATAAACCTTATCATTTTCAAAAATTATTTTTTGTATTTGTTTATTTGTTTCTTTCTCTAGTAAAATGTAAGTTCCATATGAACAGGGCTTTGCCTTTTCACTGATGAACCCTCAATTCCTAGAATAGGGGCTGGCACACAGTAAGTGCTTTATTATTATTTACTGAATTTATTAATATTTGTTTAATGAATGAATGGCTTTGGAGTATCAGGGTAAGATACAGGGAAGTACACAGAAGTTATTAGCTGAGTTCTTAGCTGTGTTTATACAGTACAGAGCTCCCACTTAGACTTCTTTGAAGAATGATACTTTCTAGCTTACTCATGGGAAATATGTATTTAATTACAAGTCATTTCTTTGTGTTAGGTGTTCCAGTTTTGCATCTGATATCATCTCCTTTCCCCGAAGTCTGGCACACCATGGATGACAATGAAGAAAATTTGGATAGAACAACCATTGACAATCTAAACAAAATTCTACAAGTATTTGTGTTAGAATATCTTCATTTGTAATATTCTGGTTTAGTTTACTGGTAAACTAAATATTCTGGTGATTGCATCTAGTATCATATTCAAAAGTCAAGGAATCCTTTAAAATAATCTGACTCTAGACAATGCTGTGTGGAAACTTCTATCCTATAGATTCTTTCTGTAGGTATCTTTGAATATCCTAGATTTATGTCATGTCCAAATTGCTCATTAATTTTCATCTAGTGATAAAGGGAAATGTAAGAAAAACTGAAGATACATATCTTTAAAAAAACTCCTTTAGATAAGAAACTATGAAGCTAAATCAGATGCATATAGTTAATATCATGGTCTTCTAAAATAGTATTTAATATGATGGTCAGGTGCAATGTGTAGCCTTAGTTTTATGATTTTCTTATACTTGCAAATCTATTGCATATAAAACAAAACAGAAATGCAGTTTGAGGACTCAGTCTCTTTGAGAAATCTTTGTATGGTTTATTTTATGGAAATTAAATCAAAATTAAATGCCATGTTGTGAATGTCTTTCTTTATATATAAATGAAAAAATCATATGATTTAAAGTATAGCTCAATTTTATTGTTTTACAAATTTAACATTTTTATTGTAAAATAATATAGTCAGTACAAAAAACAGAAAATGGAGAAAGTTAAAAAGCCATAATTTCATTATATTAACCCAATCATCACTCACTCTAATTTTTCCTCACATATTTTCAATGCAGTTTTTGTGTATTTATAATTAAACTCTATCTTCAATTTTTTTGGCTTTCTGTCTGTTAAATTATATAGTTACCAGACATTTATTTGTTGTTTTGATCTTGGGTTACGATGAAGACAGAGATTGTTGAATGTGCCCTCCAGAGTCAATATGAAGGTAACACAGAGGGAGCACAACAATTATGATCATTTCTGTGTATTGTTGTATAAATTATATGATAGTCACATTTGTTTAATTACTTATGACTAATTTCTTTGGGAGATTCATGGAAGCAAAATTGTTTGGGCTGGAAACATGTAAGAATTCATGGATTTTTCTTTAGCTATAGGAAACAGTTATCTAGAAATGCAAACTTGATCACAGTTAAACAATGAGACGATTGATCCTGCTATATACTAATAGATGAAGTTAATTGGGGGGTGCTGTCTTTCATGTGTTCTCTGTTTTGTGTGGACATTTAATAAACTTCACTGAGTTAATGTGCTGGGACTGGATAGGGTGTGAGACAAACTGAGTGGGAAAGCAATAGCAACCTCAAGGTCAATAGCAAAGACAGTCACTGGAAAAGGAATTTACTTATGAAAACATACTTTCCAGGTCAAGAAAGGGGCTAAAATATAATTTGTGTATATGACTTTATATAATTTTATAAAAGAATAGCCAGAATTATATACACTTATATCTAACTATGTCTGTAATTTCATGTTGGTGAATTTTATTTCATTTTAAACAATTTTTTTTACAAGTATTCATTTATTCTTAAATTTTGGCCCTGTCATGCAGCATGTGGTATCTTAGTTCCCTGACCAAGGATCTAACCTGTACCCCCTGCATTGAAAAGTTCAATCTTGACTACTCGACCACTGAGGGAGTCCCTGCTGAATTTATAGAACTGGATTTTTACAGACTTTATTTTACACAAATCTGCTTCTGAAATTATATACCGGGAAGTCGTGCGTTTGTGAGTTAAATAATATTAAGAACTAAACTTATTGAGTACTAACTCAGTGTCAGTGTTATAGGTGCTGCACATGTTTTTACCAACTTAATTCTCACAACAATCCTAAGGGGTATAGGCTACTATTTTTTTATGATGCTCAGATGGCTTCCCAGGTGGCGCTAGTGGTAAAGAACCCATCTGCCAATGCAAGAGATGTAAGCGATGCGGGTTCGAGCCCTGGGTCAGAGAGATTCCCTGGAGGAGGGCATGGCAACCCACTCCAGTATTCCTGCTTGGAGAATCCCATGGACAGAGGAGCCTGGCAGGCTACAGTCCATAGGATCACAAAGAGTCAGACACAACTGAAGCGACTTAGCACACATGCACGCATGATGCTCAGAATGGTTAAGTATCTTCTTCAAGATCATGCAGCTAGTAAGTGACCGTGCTGGGGCTAGAACCCAAGCAGTCTGGCACTACAGCTCATCCTCTGGAGCACTGGAGAGTACCGCCTCTTTATATGAAAAGACCTTTGCAGAATATCTTTAATACCTACACAATGCAACAATGGCGTCTTGAAATTTGGATAGGTTATTCATTCAGTCTGGCAGAGCATTCTTAAATCATTGCTGCAAGAGTTCACATGACAGTGTTAGGCTTCAGAGGTGTGTCATTTGTATGCAGAATTATTTCTCTGCCTTATCAAAGGCTATTTTTACATAAGCTTGGGTATCACAGAAATCAACACGAGTGGTTCCAGGGCTGGAGAATCTAAGCCACAAAGAAGGATTAAAAAAGGCTGAGTTTTCTGGATTAATTTTCAAATGAGTGAAAACATTTGAAAGGGGTTCAGGGAAAACACTTTTTAAATACCAGAAAAGAAATGATTTAACTGACAGATATTAAAACAGAACGAAAAGATGTTTTAATAAGGAAACTAAAAGTCAGTTGACAGTACTACATATATAATTATACACCTAAATGACAAATCGTATTTGAGGCAGAATGAAATAAATAGATCTGCTATAATCTTTCGGTGAACATTAGTTGAATTATTTTTAGAGGAGGAAGTTGGAGAATATGTTGAAATGAGATAAGAGGAAAAATAAAAACATAAGCAGATTAACTCAGGGAGTTTCCTTCCTTCTAAGTGGCATATTCTAAAATTCTATTGACAGAGTTTGTACTGATATGGGAAAAGTAATCATGATACCATAAAGGGAAACATTTTAAGGTATTAATCTTGATATTAATCCCTGAAATATGTTCTGTATAAAAATGCCAGTCAGAAATATCATTTTAAAAATCATACCTGCAAAGGCAGGTTTCCATAAACATTATGTTGTATTTGGAATTTTCCTATATACATTTTGGAGCATTTTACTGCCCCTAAGAGAACAATTTGTATGCTTTGTCTATTACTGTCAACCCTGCAACACACAGGGCTATTTTTCTTCTTCAAGAGAAATGAGTTCAAAGGAAAACATTCATAAAAGAGTATTCATAACCTTGGCATCTAAAAAAAATCATGAGTCTGTTATTGTAGCTTGAGGGTTGTGGCTGGAAGAGAAAAGACAGATCCTTCAAACTGCAGAAATGTTTTCGATGGTGAAGCAGTTGTCTTAAGAACAAAGCAGCCCATGCTTTCAGCTCCAACTCCAAATCCTTAATTGTTTATTCCAGGGAGCTTCTTTCTTCCATCAAAGAGGTGCATTCATTCTGATGCTGCAGCAAAGTCATGTGAAAACTCAGCATATGCTCAATTAACTTGGCTCAGCTGGAGGTGGTTACTTCTCACAAAGGAGAGAGGGACAAGACACAAGACACTTCTACTTCTCTGATGTACAGGCAGCCCCACAGGAAGCTTGGTCATGGTATATTCTGCTGAAAATGAAATCTGTTTCTTTACAAGCCCTAAATCTGAGGAATAAAGGTATGGGAATAAAGGACAGAAAGAGAAGATGAGGGAGACTGTTTATGGCAGCCATAATAATTTAAAGCAAAACTAATGTAGGAAATCTGGGGAAATTACTTAAATTTGCTGTTCATGATATGGGGCTGTGCTTTTCACAGCCAACCTTCTCACCAACTTTTGGCTTCAAAGATGAATGTACGAAAGATTGAGGTTTCACTCTTGAGTTTCAGGGCCACTTTCTGCACAGTCTGAAACACTAAAAGTCATTTTGAAGTGGTTTAACGTCCTCCTGTTATTTCTCCCTCTGTCTTACTTCTCTGACTTCTGTGGTACATCTTTCTCAGCCTTCAAATAGCTAACCTATCACTCTGTTGTGACGAGTGGGTCCCTTTGTGTAAATTCACTGCCATGTTTCATGGAAGGACTCAGGTGGAGAGGGAGAGGTCATTAGCTGGTTGAGCCAGTAGGGTGCTAGGGACACCCCTATTATCCTCCTCAACATGAAAATCGGCCACAGGGTCCTGGCATTACATTCAGCAGCAATAATTTATGGCAGTTTTGAAGACAGCTGACATGAAAGGACTGTCTGTGTCATGGCTGTAGCCTTCAGCCTGAATTTGGCTGGCGTGCTCACGCCATGTGAAGTCATCTTATTGTACTCATATTTCAAAGGCAACACATGGGACATGCCCCATTCTCCCAACATATCCATATTTGCCAGGGAGAATTTAGACCGTTTGTTTGAGAGTTAATATTAAGAGCACAGAATTGTTAAGAAGAGAAAAAAACTTGACTTAAAGAAAAAACAGACAAGCAAGCATGCAAACAAACAAAAAAACCCTATCAACCAACTGAACAAATTAAAACCCCACAAGGATTACAAAGGTAACATTAAAAATAGATTTTAAAACTGATGAATTATAAATAGTACTGAATACCTTGTTCTATTATGTTTAAAATTTTTTATGGGGTACAAGAGTTCCTTGGCAGGCAAGGATTAAACTATTGTGGTTTTGACTAACAAAGAATGACATGCAGTAAATTTTTTGAGCTAAAAGATTGACATGGAGAAGTGAATGAGCCTAGCTGACTGCTGACCGTCAGTTGTTATTCACTGTTATTCTCTAGCCATCCTTGCTGTAACACTTGGGAAGTAGTAAAACACATTTGTTTGTAAAAAAGGAGTGCATTCCCTGCACTTCCTAAGCCAGCTGCTCTTACTGGAGATGTAATTGAAGAGGTCATTTTTGATGGCCGCACAGAGTAGTTTTATACATGATTTTAATCCCTTATTGATAGATGAATTAAGGATAGGAAAAGATCATTACAAAATTTCAGGGATTTAAAATTATCTTTTTAGGAATTTTATTTTGCTGAATTGTTTCACAAATTTCTAGCCCTAATTCCTTTTGGCCTAAATGGTGTTCTAGGTTCATTCTTTACTCAGGTCTCTGTGCTAGGGACTGGAAAGCACTGATAGACTTTGTCCTGTGGGTCATACCTGCCCACAAAGCAGGGGCGGTGGGGGGGTGGGGAGGGGGGAGGGTTGCCCCCAACAAATCTCAGTGTTGGAGGTGGGGATGAAGTCTTTCTCCAAAGGAAGATCTAGAGAAAGGATGCTCTACAGATAAGAGCAACAAATGTCCACCAAGTTAAGCACGTGAGTTAGGTGACTTATGAACAATACTGCCTTTCTCTTGTCTTACAAAGGATGTGGCATTATAACGTCCCCCTAAAATGAAGATGTACTTGATCCTCCATCAAAGTTCTTAAAATATAGACTCAAAATCTTGGAAGAGGAGCACAGGTGTTAGAAGTGTGTATTATGCCTCTTACCACCAAACCAGGTCCATTTGCCTTACATGCAGCAAGCCAAATACTGAGATGCTGTAGTTTATAGCCAAGAAATCCCATTCCCTGAAGGCGAGGGTGTTGGGGTGAAGTGAAAGTCGCTCACTAGTGTCCGGCTTTTTGCGACTCCATGGACTGTCCATGGAATTGTCCAGGCCAGAGTACTGGAGTGGGTAGCATTTCACTTCTCCAGGGGATCTTTCCCACCCAGGATTCGAACCCAGGTCCCCCGCATTGCGGGCAGATTCTTTACCAGCTAAGCCACAAGGTAAGCCCGAGAATACTGGCGTGGGTCGGCTATCCCTTCTCCAGCGAATCTTCCCGACCCAGAAGTCGAATGGGGGTCTCCTGCATTGCAGGCGGATTCTTTACCAACTGAGCTATCAGGCAATTGGATAAGCAGAGCGTCTTAGGCATGGGGAGACGTGATTGGAGGTCAGGAAAAGATGAAGTAATCGCTGTTTTGCGCAGGCGCATCTGAGTTACATGCCTCTGCCTATTCAGAAAAGGAGCATTTAGCTTGATGGGAGGGTGGAGTTTTCCAGCCCGCCGCCCCCGCGCCCCCCTCCCCCCCCCCCCCCACCCCTCTACATCATATCAAGAGACTCTTCATGGGGCACCCGTGAAGGCCCAGTTTTGGGGGTGGTGGTCCCAACCAGCTCCTGTAGCCTTGCAAGTTCCTGTAAAACGACGAACTGTGTGAAACTCGGAAGGTATGTAGTTAAAGAGAAAAAGAAAAAAATAACTAAACGAGCTTTATCAACAAAGGCAGTTTATGAACCATGGGGTTCTGACAAGCTGTTCCTTTATCTGTTGTTCTGTAAGACAAGCTCAGGAATTTCTATTAGTTATCAGCTTCTGTTAACTCTATCGGGCATGCTTTCACTTCAGGCTTTAAATATCCAGATTTAGAAGCTGCCTAATCCAGCTGCTCATGCTTCCTTTCTTTGCAGTTGGATCCTAGTGTTGGAAATGAGTGTTTGTCATAGAAAAAAGTCGCTGTCCCTAAAATCAGATTTTCTTCAAGATCTTTGTATTTCTTCCCCAGACCTATATTGCAAGCTGACAGAGCTTCGAAAGTTACATTTTGGCTACCTAAACTTATTAACATTTCCTCTGGGCAGGGAAGGCAGAGGGATGAGAGTATCTGAGAAACCAAGAAAAATTGAGAATACTTAGAAGGAAAGGTACACTGCTTTGCTGTAGGAGGCTGGCAGTCATGATAAACCCTCATCCAGACGCTGCCTGAGGCCAGAAAGACTGAAACTGGTGATGATCCGGGCTGCAGAAGGAAGGGTTTGTTAACTCATGGTGAAAGTCTCAGTCCAGCAGTTCTCAAAATCAAAGCGTTCAAAGCACTTTGATGAAATAGATGTTCCTTATACCCCTCCTCAAAGGCCCATAAATGTTATCAGACCTATGTAGGAGGGCCAGCCAGGTCATCTGTCTCCATCAAAGTCATTATCAGACTGGAGCATGAGTGGAGTCTGAACTGAGATTGTTCAGGGTTTGAGAACAAGAGACTAGAATTTGAATGTTTTAGAGCTGAAAAGGGCCTGAGAAATCATCTGCTCTGTGGTTTTCACCCTCAGCTTTAGATTTTACCCTGGAGGTGGTGCTGCAGAAAGAGCTCCTGTCCACAGTCATGCCTTTGTCTCAGTAGTACAATGTGCTCCAACAGATTTTTAAGTTGTGTGTATGAAATAGTAGGACCCTTTCTTTAGAGATCTCACATGGAACCCCAAACTCCAGGTGATGAGGTTGTTTCCTACCCTCTGTTCTAGACAGTGTTCCTCCCTAGGGACGGGGCAGAAGTGGAATCCTTGTGGTCCCATGGCCTCTCTCTTCTTCCCATTCCTCTCTACCAAACTCAGTGAGTTTGTTTTGGGCTGAAAGTGATGGACAGCAGGATTTATTATAAACATTTTAAAATCAAGAGATTAAACTCTGGTAACAATGGAATTTCGTTCATTAGTCAGTATATAAATCAGATTGTAGAGCTGATGCTTTAAAGGTATTTCCCTGTTCTCAGAGCTGCAGACTTGAGTTCCTAGACATCATTTCTTCCTGAGGGCAATTTCAGCTTGTTGCCAGTAAGGATAAAAGGCAGGACTCTTGCAGGGGTAATAGGGTACAAGTCTCCACTTGTAGGATGCTCTGGGTTACTGAGTCTGTCTCTTTCCCCGGATTCTATGCCTCACCTTCTACATATAGCTGAGCTCCCACAAACTGCATGACACCCTGACAGTTTACCCCAGACAGGCTGGCTTGAATTTCTCTCATGCTATGATTTGACAATGTTGGGTAGGGTGCAATCTGTGGGGATCTGTTTGGACTGGCGGGTCACCTCTGGACATGGGGTGTATCAAAGCAGCAGACAGTCTGCCCATCTGGGCCATTTTCCTGCGATCAGGGCTACTGCTCTTGGCTGCTATCAAACCTACATGGTAATTACATGGAAAGCGCTTGAAATGGCTGGGTATCAAGTGCAAAGGAAAATGCTCTCAGAGGTGTGGAATTTATTTGCACTGATCCAGGGAACTGAAGGAAAAAGTTATTGGAGAACAGAATATTCTTGGTCTGTGTGCCCAATAAAATTGGAATTTGTCTTACTGCATCTTCCTGGTTCTTCTCCAATCCGGTTGGATCTGTCCCAGGTTCTTTTGCTGATTGCTCTTCATCAGCAATCTGGTTAATATCGACAGGCCCAGGGCTCAGCTGTGTTGGTCCTCTTTTCTTCTCCATCTCTCTTAGTTCATTCTTGACCTCATTCAGCTTCAAGTCTTTACCTAAGAACTAATGACTTCCAGAGCTCTCACCTGCCTTCTGGTCTCCCATATTCAACTGCCTGCTAAACAGCTCCAGGTCACATTCAACATGCCTTCACCGAACTCCTAATCTTCTCCCTGCTTACCTGCTCCACCTTCTTCCTCTCTCTAGCTTCATTCTTCCTGTGGTTGAGCCAAAAACATTGGAGTCACTCTTGATTTCTCACCTTCTTTCACATATCCAGTTAGTCAGGAAATAGCCAGTCAAATATACTTCCAAAGTACATCTAGAATCCAGTCACCTTTTACCACCTCCATTGGTGGTGTACTGATCCAAGCCATCTTTGTCTCTTGCCTCGGTGACTGTAAGAAGCTCTCATCAATCTTACTACTTCTATCCTAACCCTGACAGTCTATACTCAATGTAGCAACAAAAATGATCCTTTAAGGAAGTAGGTCAGATTGTGTTACCCTTCTATTCAGAACTCTGCAATAGCTTCTTATTTCACTCAGGAGTAAATGTCAGCGTCCTTACAGGGGCCTGCTTGACCTCCTGTGATCTGTCCACTAACTCCACTCTGACCTCACCCCTGACCAGTCTCTCTGCTTGCTTGCTGGAGCCAAGCTCCAGCAACACTGGCCTCTTTGTTGTTTCTGGAACATGTCAGACTGGATTCTACCTCAGGACTTTTACATAGGCTGTTCCCTCTGCCTGGAGTACTTTCCCTCTAGATACCTTTGTGGTTAATTTCTTTATCTTTTTCCAAGCTTTGCTAAAGTACAACTTTTCAGTGAAGCATTTCTTGACCCCTCTATTTAAAATTTTCATCTTGTTCTGTCCAGTGTTTTCCTTTATCATCCTCTAACATACTGTCCAATTTATTCAATATGTTTGCCTTTTTATTGTCTTAAAATGTAAGCTCCACAAAGGTGGGGATCTTTGTTCATTTGAGCAGTGCCTGGCATACGGTGGGTTTGTTAAATAAATGAATGAGTGAAATCCAGTGAAACCAAGGACAGTCTTACAAGGCGGCCAAATGAAAGGTGAGCAGCAGAAGCTGAAGAGCATGGGAGTCTCAGGTGTGGTTGGGGACCAGAGAGATCCAAGGATGTAATCAGAGCCGATGCTTTGGGCTAGAATGGTCAATTCAGGAACCTTCTGGGGTCTGCTGCATGGTCCTTGATAACAAGCTAATCTGATTAAAAGAACAATCAGTCATCCTATTAGTTAGTCCCCATGAAGAGACCTGACTTGTAGATTAGTGTTTCTTCTCACCTTGGTTATTGGAAGGCTACACCATACTTCACAATGCAAAATAATCTGATTCTTCATTAGAATATGGAAATAGATACTTGTTATATAGTTTATCATTCACACAGTCATACAAAGTGGAAGGGAAAGTGAACATTTCAGAGGGAAATGCTGCATTCATAGAATTGCAGCTGGAGTAAACTAAATGGAGATTGTTTTGTGGTGAATTTTATTCCCATGCGTACTAGGTGTGTAAGTTGACTTTTAAGTTGTTTGTGACCTTTGCATATACTACAGCCACTTCTGTCACAGCCTATGGGCTGGGGTACAGTACCAAAGAAGTGACAGTGATGCATTGATGAAGAGCAAGTCATTTGACTGTCTCAGGACCACAACCCAGAGGGATGCTCAAACCCAGCTTACTTTTCCTGTCTCTAGTCTCAGACCCTTGGATTCTGGTACTCTGCTCTTTGATAGCTTCTCCTTGCACTTGATGCTGCATTACCCAGTGGATATGGTGACTATAATTATCAGTAGCATCCCCTTCCACTCTTAAGGTACCTACTTAAAGTGATCATTTGGGGGCACCTCCTACATCTAGGGCTCTGATTGGCTGGTGACCTTGGAGCCCCTGCTGGTGGCCTCTCTGCCATTATGCTCCCCTCCCATTGGCTTTGGCTGTGGTGAAAACTTGATTGTGTGAAAGTTCACTTTCCCCAGAAGTTTCAAATTTTCACTCGGTTCAGAGTGTGTAATTTGGCCATTGAATAACAGGGTGGATCCAGAAGTTTCTGGTTACGAGCAATAGAGAAGCAGAGCTAACTGAGGACAGAAACCACAGCCCTGTTCTTGGGCTTGGGTGACCAGGAACCACATTAGCTGGCAGATTGTGGAAACGATCTTGGTGTTCTGTGAAGTGAAGTTTGTGGTGTGTTTGATGGTTGTAAGGGCAAGTCGTGTCCCTTCCCTGGGTCCTGTTGCCCTCATCTGGTGCAGTCATGTAGACTGTAGTTCACACGCCACAACTAGAGATCCTGCAACTAAAGACCTCGCATGCTGCAGTGAAGACGGAAGATCCCATGAGCGCAACTAAAGCCTGGCACAGCCAAATAAATAAATAAAAATAAATACTAAAAAAGTAAACTCTAGGGATTCACCCTAATATTCTGGTGGGTCCCTTTGGGTGCTAAGATGCTATGCAGTAGTACGGTATGGTGTTAAAGAGCCCAGCCTTTGGAGATTGAACTAAATCCAAATCCTAGCTCTGTAATGTAAAAGCTGTTCAATTTTGAGCAGGCTATAAACTCAGTTTTCTTTTGAGTAAAATGGGTGTGACACTCACTCAAGCTTTTTATGGTGACTAAATGAAACAGGTGAGAAAAACACCTTGTGGAGTGTCTGCCACATGATCACTCAGTCAGGGGTGTTGGTCACTGTGGCCTTGGTTGTGGTTTGCATATGATATTTTCAAAACACATGATCTTATGCAAAGCTCACAGCTGTGGGACTTTAGCAAGTTGGCTGTTGTCAGTTGTATTTTATCAATAAGAAAAGTGAAGTGCAAAGATGTTGGGCAATTTCATGGAGCTGGTGTGTGGGGAAAGCCTTGCCAGTTATGCTGGGGGAAGCAAGAAGGGCGTCGGTTGGACATTCATTAGGGAGACAGAGCTGCACTCACCCACCTAGCAGGACAGACCTTCAATAACCATCATTCATGTAAGAAAAACTCTCCAGAGGTAATTGCAAAGGAGAGCCAGTTGTAAACAGCCTGATGATGAGCCCAGAGAGAACAGAACACTTTCTACTTTTCAGACAATGAAATAACCTCATACTCTCATTCTGTTGTTCCACTGTCCAGCCACATTGCAGTGTTGGATGTTGCTTACGTCATCATGCGGGTCAGACTGCTTCTCATTGTCTCTCTGATCATAGTTTTTGAGATCTGAGTGTCAACTCTTCACCTCAGATCTTCACTACTTTCCATCTATCTCTTCTGGGGCCCCTCACTTAAAATGGCATTGAAGTTCTTTTTCCTTTTTAAAAAATAGTTTTTAAAGAGAATAGATCTTAAATGTTCTCACAACACACACACACACACACACACACACACACACACACACACACACACACATTTTAATTATGTGAGGTGATAGAAGCATTCAGTTCAGTTCAGTTCAGTCGCTTAGTCGTGCCCGACTCTTTGCGACCCCTTGAATCGCAGCACGCCAGGCCTCCCTGTCCATCACCAACTCCCGGAGTTTACTCAAACACATGTCCATTGAGTTGGTGATGCCATCCAGCTATCTCATCCTCTGTCATCCCCTTCTCCTCCTGCCTTCAATCTTTCCCAGCATCAGGGTCTTTTCAAATGAGTCAATTCTTCGCATGAGGTGGCCAAAGTATTGGAGTTTCAGCTTCAACATCAGTCCTTCCAATGGACACCCAGGACTGATCTCCTTTAGGATGGACTGGTTGGATCTCTTTGCTGACCAAGGGACTCTCAAGAGTCTTCTCCAACACCACAGTTCAAAAGCATCAATTCTTCGGCGCTCAGCTTTCTTTATAGTCCAACTCTCACATCCATACATGACTACTGGAAAAACCATAGCCTTGACTAGACGGACCTTTGTTGGCAAAGTAATGTCTCTGCTTTTAAATATGCTATCTAGGTTGGTCATAACTTTCCTTCCAAGGAGTAAGTGTCTTTTAATTTCATGGCTGCAATCACCATCTGCAGTGATACCATTACTGTGGTAATAATTTTGCAATATATGTATATAAAATCATCAACCTGTACATCTTAAACCTACAGTGTTATAGGTCAATTATATCTCTATAAAGCTGGAAAAAATAAATAATTTTTACTATTTTGCTTTCTATTCACTAAGGTAATACATGCTTGTTGCAGAAATGTTGAAAAATACATAAATGTATAAATAAGAAAATACTAACCTCAGAAATGACTGCTATTAATATTTTTGCATTTTAAACCATATTTCTCCTCTGAGCATATAGATACTGATTTTACTTAATATTCTATATATGTTTGTTTTATAATCTTATTTTGGCATTAAAATCTTTATGTTAGCATTTACTCATGTTATTAAAATGATTTGAAAACAGCTTAAGATGGATGATCAATGGTCCATTACATGCACATACCAAAATGTATTGAACCCATTTCCCAGATGTTAGACTTCAAAGCTTTCCAACATTTCATTTTATAAATAATACCTGATGAAAACTTTCAAATGTAAACTTTTGTCCACATCTCTGGTTATTTCCTTGACAACATTTCCTGTGAATGAATCTGAAGGATCAGTCCTTGCTGGAAGCAGCTGAGCAACAGAAATGGCCTGTGCAGGGGCCATGCTCTGCCAGTAGATGTCATCTTTGCCTCAGGGTTTCTGCTCTTATCTATTTTCCTCAGGATTGTTTTTGAAGGCCAGGAATAGAATAAATTTGCAAGTCAATGGAGTTCAACTCCAAATTTTAAAGTCTCCTACAAGAGACACAAATCAACAGTGCCTTGAGGGCTGCAGGCCTGATTATTTTGTTTTCTCTGCTGGGTTTATTTTATCCAACCTAGCAGTGTGTTTGCTGCTGACCTAATTCTAAGAAAAAGAGTTCAATCAGGATTGCTGGCAAAACACTATCCTTTTAGACTCTCTAGGAAAAAAAATACACAAAAGTGTGGGGGAAAAAAAGCGACTGCTTATTGACTGCTTTCAAAAAGCACATGGTTAATTAAAAATTCACAAAAATGTAAAAAGGTAACTATTATCAACACCCTATTTTGGATATGGAAACTGAGTCTCAGAGATACTTTATTGGCCAAGATGCCATGACTTATTTATGGTCTAAGGCAGCATTCAAACCCAAGTAGATTTATTTCTGAAGGCTGTAATTTTATCAATTTTCCTATTCTAGTTAAAAATACAGATTCCAGGGATTTCCCTGGTCGTCCAGTGGCTAAGACTCTGCACTCCCAAAGCAGGGGGTCTGGGTTTGATCCTTGGTCAGGGAACTAGATCCTATAAGCTGAAACTAAAAGCTGGTACAGACAAATTTAAATGTAAATACACTCTGAGCTCTGTCCCAGTTCTGTTGGGCCAGGATACCTGGGCCGAGGAGCTTAGACTTTGCCTTTAAATGACCTCCTTGGGAGATCTGTATGAGCACTAAAGGGAAATGCTCATTTCATCTATTCAGTGACCAACTTAACCAACTAGAGGTCTTGAGTGGAGAGACTGGGTTGATCTTTGGTGGTCTGAGCCTTGAGTCACTTGTCCAATTCCCATTTTATGTTTGCAGCAAAGGTCTTGAAATACTCTAGGGCTGGTTTGGCTCAGAGCATGTGATATATTTTGAAACTGAGAGCTTTGTTGCCTGGGCAACTGTTTTCCTTTCTTTGCTAAAAAGATTCTCTGAAACCCTTTTCATTCCTTAGCCGATCAACAGTGTGGCTTATAGACTGGGTCTCTGCTGCTAAGTCAGACAGATTTAGATTTGCATTCTAGCTATGTTACTGATGATTTGTCTGATCCTGGCCAGATGACTTAAGCTTGAAGTCTGAAAAATGAGTATGTTTATAACAATATTATCGAGTTGAAGTGAATATTAAATGTTACAGTAAAAGTGAGATTGTACTTGTCTCATAATTTGTTATTCAGTAGCTCAATCATGTCTGACTCTTTGTGACCATATGGACGGCAGCACACCAGGCATCCGTGTCCTCCACCATGTCCTGGATCTTCCTCAAATTCATGTCTGTTGAGTCAGTGATACCGTCCAACCATCTTGTCCTCTGTCATCCCCTTCTCCTTCTACCTTCAATCTCTCCCAACATCAGGGTCTTTTCTAATGAATTGGCTCCATGCATCAGGTGGCCAAAGTATTGGAGCTTCAGCTTCAACATCAGTCCTTCCAATGAATATTCAGGACTGATTTCCTTTAGGGTTGATCTCCAAGGAACTCTCAAGAGTCTTCTCTAACACCACAGTTCAAAAACATCAGTTCTTTGGTGCTCAGCCTTCATTATGGTTCAACTCTCACATCCATACATGACTACTGGAAAAACCATAGCTTTGACTATATGGGCCTTTGTGGGTAAAGGAATGTCTCTGCTTTTCAATATGCTGTCTAGGTTTGACATAATTCTCGGAGATTATGGCCTTTCCCTCTAGATCCATTACTAGAAGTCAATGTTCTTTATGGTCTATCTCCATGAATTACTACTCTTTTTCTCTTTGAGTATATCATCCTGTGGGTGTTCAGCCTATATTAGGAGTCCTTCATCCGGCATCTTATTGTCCTCAGGACACAAGCCTTGTTGCTTATGGCTCATTGAAATTTACTCTCTAGTTTATCAGAAATCAGTGGATACTTGGGGGTAGCTTTTTGCTTCAATGTTTAGTTATCTTGCTGAATTTGTGCCTTTTTTTTTTTTTTTTTTTTTTAACAAATGTGACCATGAAGGATTTCTATTGCTTTCTTGCCAACTCTGCTGCTAGGCATTTAAAGAAATGCTTTGTATATTTTTTCAGCATTGGTAAGTGTTTTTTATTAGGAGACATTTTCATTATGCTTAGTCAGCTATTTTGCCAGAAAGAGAAGCTTTGAAGGGTTTCTTGGAATTTTTAACATACAAAGAAAGTGAATTTGGTATTAAACTTGAATTTCTTTGGGCTTTTCCTTTTTTTAGCCTTATGTTTGTAAAGGGATTTAATTTGAGGATTTTAATTTTTCTAGGAACTTCATGGTAAGCAGGCTTAAATTTATACATAGGGTGTCTAGCATATTTGGAGTGTTTTTTTTTTTTCCTAAAGGATTTTCTTTGTTTTTCACAGAACTATTGGTAATATATTTTGGACACTATGGATGGACTAAAGTGAAAATTGAATAAGGTATGAATGTTCTCCCTTGGATGAAAAGTGGCACTGGCATCAAATTTAATTGGTGAACTCTTAGGGACTATTTTAGAGCCTTCTGGGGGCAAAACTGTCATTGTTCAGCAGAATATTTATTAATAATATAGATGCTAATATGCTCTCTATCTGTTTTACTCCTTTCTCTATATAAATTTAGAACTTTGGCAGAAGAGAGAGTGTGATTTATTGGGTCCTCTCAAGCTCCAATAATTTTTTTCATGAGTATATTACTCAACAATATTATAACATTGGATAAGAATAAATCTTTTTTTATTATTTGGTTAGTATCAGGATGTTTAAAATGACTTCCTTCCCACTTTACCCTCCATTTCCCAGCCCAAGGTTTATTTATTTATTTATTTTTATGATTTTGTCTAGCATATAAGTAGCAAATATACTTTTCCAGTTTGGCATTTGTAATTTGCTATTAACTTTTTTTTTTTTTTCATTTGTTTTTATTAGTTGGAAGCTAATTACTTTACAATATTGTAGTGGTTTTTGCCATACGTTGACATGAATCAGCCATTGATTTACATGTGTTCCCCATCCCGATCCCCCCTCCCACCTCCCTCCCCATCCCATCTCTCTGGGTCTTCCCAGTGCACCAGCCCTGAGCACTTGTCTCATGCATCCAACCTGGGCTGGTGATCTGTTTCATCCTTGATAGTATACTTATTTCAATGCTATTCTCTCAGAACATCCCGCCCTTGCCTTCTCCCACAGAGTCCAAAAGTCTGTTCTGTACATCTGTGTCTCTTTTTCTGTTTTGCATATAAGGTTATCATTACCATCTTTCTAAATTCCATATATATGAGTTAGTATACTGTATTGGTCTTTATCTTTCTGGCTTACTTCACTCTGTATAATGGGCTCCAGTTTCATCCATCTCATTAGAACTGATTCAAATGAATTCTTTTTAATGGCTGAGTAATATTCCATGGTGTATATGTACCACAGCTTCCTTATCCATTTGTCTGCTGATGGACATCTAGGTTGCTTCCATGTCCTGGCTATTATAAACAATGCTGTGATGAACATTGGGGTGCACGTGTCTCTTTCAGATCTGGTTTCCTCAGTGTGTATGCCCAGGAGTGGGATTGCTCCAGCCCAAGGTTTAAATCATTAAACAGAGAAAATCTTTAGCACTCCAGGTTCATTTCTCATCCAATGGCTGATTCCTTCCAGAAACTCTAGCAGCATCCCTGCAATAAAATAACATTAGATCAAAAGTATTATCAGTTTGATGGGTGTTATCAGCAACAGCAAGCTCAGTTTTGAACTCAAACAGAGATGTTCAAGGATACCGCTTTTGATAGTAGGGAAGAATCTGGGTGCTCCTCAAGTGCTCTGTCTGGCAAGTGTTTCGCTATCTAAGGCTGATAAGGAAAAGAGCAAGCTTAACTAATTGTTTAATGATTGTTTTGCTCTATCTGATTTTCTGAGTAGAAAAGATTTGATGGAGTAACTAGGACTGCTGAAAAGGCAATTTGATGTCATTCTATGACAAGTAGAATAAGTAGGTCTTTGTTCTTGATTGGTAGTATAGGAGTGTTGAAGCCCACTGCACTGATCCACCTTAGCCTAAGGTCCCGTCTCTGGGACTGAATTCCTGTACAAGCCTGGAGTTACTTGTTGGGGATGGTTATTCCTATTTGTAGATGAGGACCCTGACCTTGAGAAGTTGGGTGGGATAATGTCTGTAAGGTACTTATAGCACTCAATAAATCAGAGCTGGAGTGAAGACATTACTTTAGAATGTAACCTTTTATCAAGTAAGCTCATTGCCAATGGACTTGGAAAAGACCAAAGAGTTTATATTGGGTTTTGTGTGGCATTTTACAAATCATATGCACTCACTGTTTTTGTATTAAGAAATTAAGAGATGACTTTGAACATTCTTAACTCACCTCCCTCCTCTCAGTTTGGTCACACTAGAACCTTAACAATTATATTTCCTCCCAATGTATGGCTATATTACTGTAATTTCCATTTGTGCAGATCCATATCATTCTGAAATGTAAGACTTGCTTTTCTTTAATATATCATTGGCTGCATATATTATCTTTTGCTGCATTCTCTGTTCTGACCATCTCTATACTTTACTAACCTGCTAACTTGTGCTATGATGGTGGGAAGGATTTTGTAATAGCAAGAGAGGAGTAATGGGGTCTGAAAAGGATTCCCCATAACCCAGTTCTATGGTGCTCCTCAAGCATCCTCATTGTACTGCTGAGGTAACTCAGGAGTTTACTATTTACCTATATCCTATATGCTGTTATGTTCAAAGTGAAGCTCTCAAAATGGTCTATGTGAAAACAAAAGAACTACTATTTACATTTAGTTTTTAATTTCTTCCTTTAAAAGTTCTAAATTTAGTATATTTTAAAGTATAGTATCCATATATATTTTATAAATAATATATAGATACTGTGATACTTAACACACATTATTTTTAACTGATGAGACAGTAATTAAAACAAAATTTGGAGACCACTGGTATAGATTATATTTGCAGAGTTAATCATTATCAACTCTAATATATTACTAAAGGCAAAACTCATCTTTAGTAATAAGATTATCCAAAGTTTACATATCATTTATATCCAGTAATAGCTGAACTTCTATTACTCAGATTTTTATTTTTTAAAATTTTATTTATTTATTTTTAAATTTTAATTGGAGGCTATTTACTTTACAATATTGTGGTGGCTTTTGCCATACATTCACATGAATCAGCCATGGAGTTACATGTATTCCCCATCCTGAGCCCCCGCCTCCCACCTGCCTCCATATCCCATCCCTCAGGGTCATCTCAGTGCACCAGCACCCTGTCTCATGCATCGAACCTGGGCTGGCAATCTGTTGCACATATGATAATATATATGTTTCAACGCTATTCTCTCAAATCATCCCACCCTCGCCTTCTCTCACAGAATCCAAAAGTCTGTTCTTTACATCTGTGTCTCTTTTGCTGTCTTGCATATAGGGTCAACGTTATCATCTTTCTAAATCCATATATATGCATTAGTATACTGTATTAGTGTTTTTCTTTCTGACTTACTTCACTCTGAATAATAGGCTCCAGTTTCATCCACCTCACTAGAACTGATTCAAATGCATTCTTTTTAATAGCTGAGTAATATTCCATTGTCTATATGTACCATTGCTTTCTTATCCATTTGCCTGCCAATGGACATCTAGGTTGCTTTCATGTCCTGGCTATTGTAAACAGTGTTGTGATGAACATTGGGGTGCACGTGTCTCTTTCAGTTCTGGTTTCCTCGGTGTGTATGCCCAACAGTGGGATTGCTGGGCCGTATGGCAGTTCTACTTCCAGTTTTTAAAGCAATCTCCACACTGTTCTCCATAATGGCTGTACTAGTTTGCATTCCCACCAACAGTGTAAGAGGGTTCCTTTTTCTCCACACCCTCTCTAGCATTTATTGTTTGTAAACTTTTTGATAGCAGCCATTATGACCGGCATGAGATGGTACCTCATTGTGGTCTTGATTTGCATTTCTCTGATAATGAGTGATGTTGAGCATCTTTTTCACATATTTGTTAGCCATCTGTATGTTTTCTTTGCAGAAATGTCTGTTTAATTCTTTGGCCCATTTTTTGATTGGGTCACTTATTTTTCTGGGATTGAGCTGCAGGAGTTGCTTGTATATTTTTGAGAATAATTCTTTGTCCATTGTTTCATTTGCTATTATTTTCTCCCATTGTGAAGGCTGTCTTTTTACCTTGCTTATGGTTTCCTTTGTTGTGCAGAAGCTTTTAATTTTAATTAGGTCCCATTTGTTTATTTTTGCTTTTATTTCCAATATTCTGGGAGGTGGGTCATAGAGGATCCAGCTGTGGTTTACATCAGAGAGTGTTTTGCCTATGTATTCCTCTAGGAGTTTTATAATTTCTGGTCTTACATTTAGATCTTTAATCCATTTGAGTTTATTTTTGTGTATGGTTTTAGAAAGTGTTTTAGTTTCATTCTTTTACAAGTGGTTGACCAGTTTTCCCAGCACCACTTGTTAAAGAGGTTGTCTTTTCTCCATTGTATATTCTTCTCTCCTTTGTCAAAGATAAGGTGTCCATAGGTGCATGGATTTATCTCTGGGCTTTCTATTTTGTCCCATTGATCTATGTTTCTGTCTTAGTGCCAGTACCATACTGTCTTGAACACTATAGCTTTATAGTATATTCTGAAGTCAGGCAGGTTGATTCCTCCAGTTCCATTCTTCTTTCTCAAGATGCTTTGGCTATTTGAAGTTTTTTGTATTTCCAGACAAATTGTGAAATTATTTGTTCTAGTTACTGAAATATACCTTTGGTAGGTTGATAGGGGTTGCATTGAATCTATAGATTGCTTTAGGTAGTATACTCACTTTCACTACATTGATTCTTCTGTTCCATGAACATGGTCTATTTCTCCATCTATTCGTGTCATTTTTGATTTCTTTCATCAGTGTTTTATAGTTTTCTATATATAGTTCTTTTGTTTTTTTCAGTTCAGTTCAGTTATTCAGTTGTGTCCAACTCTTTGCAATCCCATGAACCACAGCACTCCAGGCCTCCCTGTCCATCACCAACTCCTGGAGTCCACCCAAACCCATGTCCATCGAGTCAGTGATGCCATCCAACCATCTTATCCTCTGTCATCCCCTTCTCCTGCTGCCCTCAGTCTTTCCCAGCATCAGGGTCTTTCCCAATGAGTCAGCTCTTCATATCAGGTGGCCAAAGTATTGGAGTTTCAGTTTCAACATCAGTCCTTCCAATGGACACCCAGGACTGATCTCCTTTAGGATGGACTGGTTGGATCTCCTTGCAGTCCAAGGGACTCTCAAGAGTCTTCTCCAACACCACAGTTCAAAAGCATCAATTCTTCTGCACTCAGTTTTCTTTATAGTCCAACTCTCACATCCATACATGACTACTGGAAAAACCATAGCCTTGACCAGATGGACCTTTGTTGAAAAGTAATGTCTCTGCTTTTAATACACTGTCTAGCTTGGTTGTAGCTTACCTTCCAAGGAGTAAGTGTCTTTTAATTTCATGGCTGCAATAACCATCTGAAGTGATTTTGGAGACTAGAAAAAATAAAGTTAGACACTGTTTCCACTGTTTCCCATCTATTTGCCATGAAGTGATGGGACTGGATGCCATGATCTTAGTTTTCTGAATGTTGAGCTTTAAGCCAACTTTTTCACTCTCCTCTTTCACTTTCATCAAGAGGCTCTTTAGTTCTTCTTCACTTTCTGCCATAAGGGTGGTGTCATCTGCATATCTAAGGTTATTGATATTTCTCATGGCAATCTTGATTCCAGCTTGTGCTTCCTCTGGCCCAGAGTTTCTAAGTATTTTATTCTTTTTGTTGCAATGGTGAATGGAATTGTTTCCTTAATTTTTCCTTCTGTTTTCTCATTGTTAGTATATAGGAATGCAAGGGATTTCTGCATGTTAATTTTATATCCTGCAACTTTACTATATTCATTGATTAGCTCTAGTGATTTTCTGGTGGAGTCTTTTTCTATGTAGAGATTCATGTCATCTGCAAACAGTGAGAGTTTTACTTCTTTTCCAATCTCGATTCCTTTTATTTCTTTTTCTTCTCTGATTGCTGTGGCTAAAACTTCCAAAACTATGTTGAATAGTAGTGGTGAGAACGGGCATCCTTGTTTTGTTCCTGACTTTAGGGGAAATGCTTTCAATTTTTCACCATTGAGGATAATGTTTGCTGTGGGTTTATCATATATGGCTTTTATTATGTTGAGGTATGTTCCTTCTATGCCTGCTTTCTGGAGGGTTTTTATCATAAATGGATGTTGAATTATGTCAAAGATTTCTCTGCATCTGTTGAGATAATCATATGGTTTTTATCTTTCAATTTGTTAATGTGGTGTATCACATTGATTGATTTGTGGATATTGAAGAATCCTTGCATCCCTGGGATAAAGCCCAGTTGGTCATGTTGTATGATCTTTTTAATACGTTGTTGGATTCTATTTGCTTGAATTTTGTTAAGGATTTTTGCATCTATGTTCATCAGTGATATTGGCCTGTAGTTTTCTTGTTTTGTGGCATCTTTGTCTGGTTTTGGTATTAGGGTGATTGTGGCCTCTTAGAATGAGTTTGGAAGTTTACCTTCCTCTGCAATTTTCTGGAAGAGTTTGAGTAGGATAGGTGTTAGCTCTTCTCTAAATTTTTGGTAGAATTCAGCTGTGAAGCCATCTGTTCCTGGGCTTTTGTTTGTTGGAAGATTTCTGATTACATTTCAATTTCTGTGCTTGTGATGTGTCTGTTAAGATTTTCTATTTCTTCCTGGTTCAGTTTTGGAAAGTTGTACTTTTCTAAGAATTTGTCCATTTCTTCCAAGTTGTTTATTTTATTGGCATATAGTTGCTGATAGTAATCTCTTATGATCCTTTGTATTTCTGTTTTGTCTGTTGTGATTTCTCCATTTTCATTTCTAATTTTGTTGATTTGATCCTTCTCCCTTTTTTTCTTGATGAGTCTGGCTAATGGTTTGTCAATTTTATTTGTCTTCTCAAAGTACCAGCTTTTGGCTTTATTGATTTTTGCTATGGTCTCCTTTGTTTCTTTTGTATTTATTTCTGCCCTAATTTTTATGATTTCTTTCCTTCTACTAACCCTGGGATTCTTCATTTCTTCTTTTTCTAGTTTCTTTAGGTGTAGAGTTAGGTTATTTATTTGATTTTTCCCCTGCTTCTTGAGGTAGGCTTGTATTGCTATGAAACTTTCCCTTAGCACTGCTTTTACTGAATTCCATAGGTTTTGGGTTGTTGTGTTTTCATTTTCATTCATTTCTATGCATATTTTGATTTCTTTTTTTATTTCTTCTGTGATTTATTGGTTATTCAGAAGTGTGTTGTTTAGCCTCCATATGTTTGTATTTTTAATAGTTTTTTTCTTGTAGTTGACATCTAATCTTACCACATTGTGATCAGAAAAGATGCTTGAGGTGATTTCAATTTTTTTGAATTTACCAAAGCTAGATTTATGGCCCAGGATGTGATCTATCCTGGATAAAGTTCTGTGTGCACTTGAGAAAAAGGTGAAATTCATTGTTTTGGGGTGAAATGTCCTATAGATATCAGTTAGGTCTAACTGGTCTATTGTATCATTTAAAGTTTGTGTTTCCTTGCTAATTTTCTGTTTAGTTGATCTATCCATAGCTGTGAGTGGGGTATTAAAGTCTCCCACTATTATTATGTTACTGTTAATTTTCCCTTTCATACTTGTTAGCATTTGCCTTACATATTGCAGTGCTTCTGTCTTGGGTGCATATATATTTATAATTGTTGTATCTTCTTCTTGGACTGATCCTTTGATCATTATGTAGTGTCCTTCTTTGTCTCTTTTCACAGCCTTTATTTCAAAGTCTATTTTATCTGATATAAGTATTGCCACTCCTGCTTTCTTTTGGTCTCCATTTGCGTGAAATATCTTTTTCCAGCCCTTCACTTTCAGTTGTATGTGTCCCTAGGTTTGAGGTGGGTCTCTCGTAGACAGCATATATACGGGTCTTGTTTTTGTATCCATTCAGCCAGTCTTTGTCTTTTGGTTGGGGCATTCAACCCATTTACATTTAAGGTAATTATTGATAAGTATGATCCCATTGCCATTTACTTCGTTGTTTTGGGTTTGAGTTTATAAACATTTTCTGTGTTTCCTATCTAGAGAAGATCCTTTAGCATTTGTTGGAGAGCTGGTTTGGTGGTGCTGAATTCTCTCAGCTTTTGCTTGTCTGTAAAGCTTTTGATTTTTCCTTCATATTTGAATGAGATCCTTGCTGGGTACAGTAATCTTGGTTGTAGGTTTTTCTCTTTCATCACCTTAAGTATGTCCTGCCATTTGCTTTTGGCTTGTAGAGTTTCTATTAAAAGATCAGCTGTTATCCTTATAGGATACCCCTTGTATGTTATCTGTTTTTTTTTCCCTTGCTCCTTTTAATATTTGTTCTTTGTGTTTGATCTTTGTTAATTTGATTAATATGTATCTTGGGGTGTTTCACCTTGAGTTTATCCTGTTTGGGACTCTCTGGGTTTCCTGGACTTGGGTGGCTATTTCCTTCCCCATTTTAGGGAAGTTTTCAACTGTTATCTTCTCAAGTATTTTCTCATGGCTCTTCTTTTTGTCTTCTTCTTCTGGGACTCTTATGATTCGGATGTTGGGGTGTTTAACATTGTCCCAGAGGTCTCTGAGGTTGTCCTCATTTCTTTTAATTCTTTTTTCTTTTTTCCTCTCTGCTTCATTTATTTCCACCATTCTATCTTCCACCTCACTTATCCTATCTTCTGCCTCAGTTATTCTAATGTTGGTTCCCTCCAGAGTGCTTTTGTTCTCAGTTATTGCACTATTCATTATTGATTGACTCTTTTTTATTTCTTCTAGGTCCTTGTTAAACTTTTCTTGCATCTTTTCAATCCTTGTCTCCAGACTATTTATCTGTAACTCCATTTTGTTTTCAGGATTTTGGATCATTTTTACTATCATTATTCTGAATTCTTTGTCAGGTAGACTCCCTATCTCCTTCTATTTTGTTTGGTTTGGTGAGCTTTTATCATTTTCCTTTACCTGCTGAATGTTTCTCTGCCTTTTCATCTTGTTTAGATTTCTGTGTTTGGGGTAGCCTTTCTGTATGCTGGAAGTTTGTGGTTCCTCTTTATTGTGGAGATTCCTTCCTGTGGGTGGGGTTGGACGAGTGGCTTATCAAGGTTTCCTGGTTAGGGAATCTTGCATCGGTGTTCTGGTGGGTGGAGCCGGATCTCTTCTCTCTGGAGTGGAATGAAGTGTCCAGTAGTGAGTTTTGAGGTGTCTATGGGTTTGGTGTGACTTTTGGCTGCCTGTATTTTAATGCTCAGGGTTATGTTCCTGCGTTGTTGGAGAATTAATTTGGTATGTCTTGCTCTGAAACTTGTTGGCTCTTGGGTGGAGCTTGGTTTCAGTGTAGGTATGGAGGCTTTTGGCTGAGCTCTTGTCAATTAATGTTCCCTGGAATCAAGAATTTTCTGATGTTCTCAAATTTTGGATTTAAGCCTCCTGCCCCTGGCTTTCAGTCTTATTCTTACAGTAGCCTCAAGACTTCTCCCTCCATACAGCACTGATGATAAAACATCTAGGTTAATGGTGTAAGGATTCTCCACAGTAAGGGACATCCAGAGAGGTTCACAGAGTTACATGGAGAAGAGAAGAGGAAGGAGGGAGATACAGGCGACCAGGAGGAGAAGAGGGGAAATCAAAAGGGTAGAGAGCAATCTAGCCAGTTATCAATTCACTATGTGCTCTCCACAGTCTGGAACACTAAGAGAGGTTCATGGAGTTACACCGAGAAGAGAAGAGGGAGGAACGAGATAGAGGTGACCAGGAGGAAAGGAGGGGAAGTCAAAAGGAGAGGGACCAATCTAGTCAGTAATCAGTTCCCTAAGTGTTCTCCACAGCCCGAAACACCCAAAGAGATTCACAGAGTTAAGCAGAGAAGAGAAGGGAGAGGGAGAAGATAGAGGTGACCTGGGGGAGAAAAAGGAGAGTCAAAAGGGGAGAGAGCAATCAAGCCAGTAATCAGACTCCTAAGTAAAAATGGGTGCTGAAGATTGGATTCTTAAAGGTACAAAATTGATAACACATACCAAAAAGCAAAGAATAGAAATCTAGAGTGGAGGTTAGACTTTCAAAAATACAATATTAAAAAAACAAAACAAAATCACAAAAATTATAAAAAAATACATATATGAAATTTGCTTTAAAAACAGGGTCTTTTTTTTTGGCAAGGTAATAGTACGTTTTAAAAATGAAAATTAAAGGAGTAATAAAGAACTTAAAAATTAAATTAAAAAATAATAATAGTAAAATATATGTAGGAATTTCTCTGGAGCTGTTGAGGGCAGTGTGGGGTCAGTTCAGTTTCAGATAGTTCCTTGTTCCAGCTTAAACTTCTTCTCAAGGTCTATAGGTCCCTTCCAACATAGTCAATGCTAACTACAGAGTTTTAATCTATTGCACCTGTCACTTCCAAAGCGGTTCTCTTTTTGTTTATTTTGGCTTCCTCTGTTTGCAAGTCTCTTCAGTGTCTAACTTCTGCCCTGACACAAGGAGGGAAGGTGGTCACTTATTTAGGCTCACTTGTTCAGTTGTGCTTCAGGGAGGGAGGAGCACTGCGAACAAATGTCACTGGCATGAGTGGGGAGCGCTCACAGTGTCTGGGCAACAGTGGGTTTGCCTCCGCTCACGGCGTGTGTGCTTTCCTGGTCTACACTGCTCAGGCTCCAGGTTGCTCTTCAGGAACTGTCTAAAGAGGGCCCTGGGTTGCATGCACTTCCCAGGTGTAGGCTGCTCAGGTTCAGGTTCTTGGGTAGTCCACAAAGGCACAGACTCAGCTGGGCCTGCGTTTTGTGCCCTTCCCAGGTCCAAGCAGCTCTGGCGACCAGGTGCTTGGCCAGTGCACTCTCCCCAGGTGGGCGGTGTGTCTTATCACTTCCCCATCCTGGCCGCTCGGTTTCCTGGGTGCGCAGCGGGAGCGCCATCTCAGGTGTGCTGTGTCTCCTCTGGGGAGCTGATCTCTGGCTGCGACCCTCCTGGTGGATGTGAACCGTCCAGGATCCCAGGAAGACTTGGTTAGCAACTGGGAGCCTGCTGGCAGTTTGGTAGGGGATGCTGTCTCTGGGGCCGAGTTTGCCCCTTGCCTTCTGGCTCTGGTTGTTGCCTGCCTGCCTTTCTGCCTCTGGTGGGGGACGGGCCGGTCCGCTGCCAGCTAGCTCTCCTCTGGTATTTGCTCAGTTCTTTGTTCTGTGAGCGGGCCTGGCAGTGCCTTAGGGTTAGAGCTTTTCATGGGAAAGTTCTCTCTCTCTCTCTCTGTCTTTTTTCTCTCTCTGGCTATCCCACAGTTCGGGTTGCTATCTCACGATAGTTCCGTCAGATTGTCCTCAGGGCACTCAGGCCCAGTCCTTACCCTAAGCAATGCAGCCTGTGCCTCCCTGTTTAGCCCCTGCTTGCTGGTGGCTGACGTGAGTGTCTGGGCTACTTTTCCACTGGGAGTTGCAGTTAGGCGCGTAATCTGTGTGTTTTATTTATGTTTTCCTCCCAGTTATGTTGCCCTCTGAGATTCCAAAACTCCCCACAGACCCACAGGTGAGAGGGTTTCCTGGTGTTTGGAAACTTCTCCTCTTTTATGACTCCCTCCCCAGGACGGGTCTCCATCTCTAACTCTCATCTGTCTTTTTATCTTTTATATTTTGTTCTACCTCCTTTCCAAGACAATGGGCTGCACTTCCGGGTGTCTGGTGTCCTCCGCCTGCGTTCAGAAGTTGTTTTGTGGTATTTGCTCAGCGTTCAAATGATCTTTTGATGAATTTGTGGGGGAGAAAGTGGTCTCCCCATCCTATTCCTCCACCATCTTAGGACTGTCTCCCCCCCCACTCAAATTTTTAAATTTTGTTTTTTGTAAAATCATGTCTAAGTTGTCTGGTAGCAATAAATAAACTGAAAAAGCAGAAGTAGAAAGGAGATAGGACTAAATCTCTTCAGAGATGTTGTTCAGTCACTCAGATGTGTCTGACTCTTTGCAACCCCATGGCCTGCAGCACACCAGGCTTCCCTGTCCTTCACCATCTCCCGGAGCTTGCTCAAACTCAAGTCCATTGATTCGGTGATGCCATCCAACCATCTCATCCTCTGTCATCCCCTTCTCCTCCTGCCTTCAATCTTTCCCAGCATCAGGGCCTTTTCTAATGAGTCAGCTCTTCACATTAGGTGGCCAAAGTGTTGGGGCTTCATCTTCAGCATCAGCCTTTCAAGTGAATATTCAGCACTGATTTCCTTTAGGATTGACTGGTTTGATTTCCTTGCTGTTGAAGGGACTCTCAAGAGTCTTTTCCAACACCACAGTTCAAAAGCATCAGTTCTTCAGCACTCAGCTTTCTTTGTGAGCCAACTTTCACATCCATACATGACCACTGTTAAAACCATAGCTTTGACTACACGGACCTTTGTTGGTAAAGTAATGTCTCTGCTTTTTAATATGCTATGTTAGTCATAGCTTTTCTTCCAAGGAGCAAGTGCCTTTTAATTTCATGGCTGCAGTCACCATCTGTGGTGATTTTGGAGCCCAAGAAAATAAAGTTTGTCACTGTTTCCATTGTTTCCCCATTTATTATTTGCCATGAAGTGATGGGACCAGATGCCATGATCTTTTTTTTGAAAGTTGAGTTTTAAGAGATATTAGTTAGCTAAATTTTGAAGGAAAAATAGATTTTTTTAAAAGACTTTGTCCCTAAAATGAAGTATCCCAGGGTGGTATGAAATGTATTTCTAAGAGATTCACATAGAAGTTTCAAATGTCACACCCTAATTTAAAAACAGACTTTCATTTAAATGTCTATTTTGGTTTTCCATATGCAAAAGAGAGTTTGTCTCTTTTAAGCTCATAAGTGGGGAAGAGAGGAGGACCCAAGGAGATTGGAAGTGATGCCTAGTGGAGAGAAAAGGTAACTGTAGTATTAGGAGAAAGAAGCCAGCCATAAAAGGAAGAAAAGGAACTGATGTTCACCCCTTCTTGTGAAATTTTAAAGTTCTCTGCAGTGTGGGAGAGCATCCAATATGGTCTGAAGCATGGGAGTTCCCTGTGGTAAAGATGGTCTGAAGTATGTGAGAGAATTCATGATGGGTGCTGTCTTAGTTTCCTTGGGCTGTTGTAACAAAGGACCACAAGCTGAGTGGGTTAAAACAATGGAAATCTAGTCTCTCAAAGTTCTTGAGGCTGAAAGTCTGAAAGGTGTTGGTAGAGACATACTCCTTCCAAATTCTCCAGGGAGAGATCCTTCCTTGCCTCTTGAAACTTCCAGTATCCCAGGTATTCCTTGACTTATGGCAGCCTCACCCCAGTCTCTGTCTCCTCACCATCTTCTCTCTTTGTTTCTGTTCAAATTTCACTCTTCTTGTAAAGCTATCAGTCACACTGGATTCGAGGCCTATTCTACTGAAGTAGGACCTCATCTTACCAATTACACTCTCAGTGACCTTGTATCCAAATTCTGAGGTATTGGCTGTCTTTTTTTTTTTTTTGTTTGGTGGTGGGGGTTTGGAAATCCAACACATAACAGCTGTTGAGTGTTCTATAGTTTCTTGGGAGGAAAGAGGGAGGGATCGTGTAGTGATTCTGGACTTGCAGGCTGTGAGTAGGAGGTGAACTATAAAGCCTGCAAATGGAGTGGAGACAATTAGACATTCTAAGTCAGGACATGAACTTGGAGATCTGGAAAAATACTGTGGGGAATTAGGGAAGAGAGAAATTGCCCACACTCATTGCTAGCTATCACATTAATATTAAATCAGATGCTGTTGTTCATTAACTTTGTGGAGTAGTCCTGGAAGGTTTGTTTGCAAGTGGGTGGGTGAGTGGATGAGTGAGGGCCATTGTTAACTGGACCCCTCCTCCCCCTGTTGCAAGGTCACACTCCCTCTGCGTGGCTGCTGCCTAGTCTATTTAGCACATAATCCATGCTGATTGATGCCATTTCAGTTGTTATATCTCTTAAATAACACCCCTGGGAATAGCTATTTAAATAAGTTATTACTCTAAGTAGTGAGGTGGAGAAGTCAGCACAGAAAAAAAAAAATTTTAGAGTTATTTTTAAAAAATTATTTATTTTTGGCTGTGCTGGCTGTTCATTGCTGCATGTGTTTTTCTCTAGTTTTGTGGGTGGGTGGGAGGGCTTTTGTTTGTGGCAGTGCATCAGCTTCTCATTGTGGTGGCTTCTCTTGTTGAGGCACGTGAGCTCAATAGTTTTGGTTCCCCGGCTCTAGAGCACAGGCTCACTAGTTGTGGCTCAAGGGCTTAGTTGCTCCGAGGCATGCGGGATCCTCCTGGATCAGGGACAGAACCCATGTTTCCTGCATTGGCAGGAGGTTTCTTTACCACCGAGCCACCAGGGAAGCCCAGGAAAAATTTTTTTAAGAAATTGGTGGTAAAAGGAAGGTTATGGTGGTTTGATGTGAGAACATGTTATTTTATTTTTAAATTTTATTAGATATTTTTAACTTTAATTTTTAAATGATGAAATTTGAATGTGTTTATTGCCCAATGGGAGGTTTTTTAGGCCCTGCTGTGGGCAGGAGAGTTTGGGGTCAGGCACATCTGGGCTGGGTTAACACTGGAAGGCAGGTAAGTGTTCCTATTCGGGAACACTTAACATTTCACTCCAGGCCTGACCTTTTCTCAAGTGTCCTCCAGGCTGAGACAGGGGAGCTTGGATGAGTGTCCTAATTCATGGATGCTTTCTTAGTTTGGAATCCACCCTGGCCATCTGGCAGGCAAGGATATGGCTGTTTTCTCTTCATGGGGACCGTGGCACTCGGGCATGCTCACACATACTACCGCCAGAGGCAAGCAGCTTGGGAGAAGCCAGGGCCATTCTTGATTTCCTTCCTGTTTTTCTATCCTTCAGTGGCCAACTGACCTAGTTTTCAATGGGAATAAAGGACCTATTGGCTTGATTTAATATTTTTACCAGTATAATTTTATCTAAGAGCTTTATGCTTTTGAGTTAATAGAATTTATTTTAAAATTAAGTCTTCTTCCTTCTACCAACTCTGGGTTTAATTTGTTCTTCTTTTTCTAGTTCTTTGAGGTATAAAATTAGGATGTCTCTTCTTTTTTTCTTTTCTTTTTTTTAATGGAGACATTTATTCTGATAGCCTTCCTTCTTCGAATTGCTTTTGCTGCATCCCCTAAATTTTGGTGTGTTGTACTTGTGTTTTCATTGGAGTCAAGATACCTTCAGATTTCCCTGTTGATTTCTTCTTTGACTCATTGATTGTTCAAGAGCATTCTGTTTAATCATGACATATTTGTGAATTTTTCAGTTTTCCTCTTTGGATTGATTTCTAGTTTCATACCCTTGCTAATTTCTGAACTTTTCTCTGAGTGAATTGCTCCATATATATTTGTAAATTTGTTTCATGGGTGGAGGGAATTTCATGAGCTTCCTGTGCTGTCATCTTGGTTTCTATTAAATTCTAAATCTATCTTATTATTTTTATAACAAAATTAATATATTGCAATTGAAGAAATTTTTGAAGATTGAAAAATAGGAAAAATTATTCTAAGTATTACCATCCTTCTCTGGGTGGAGAGGGTGACAACGGAGGATGAGATGGTTGGATGGCATCACTGGCTCAATGGATATGAGTTTGAGCAAGCCCTGAGAGATGGTGAAGGACAAGGAAGCCTGGTGTTCTGCAGTCCATAGGGTTGAAAAGAGTCGGACATGACTGAAAAACAACAACAATTACTATCCATAAAAAACTGTAGTTAGTGATTGACTTCTTTCTTTGCATTGTCAATATAGTTATGATTATACTGCATAAACAAACTTTTCCCCTGTCTTATAAAATTTGTTATAACATAAACACTTTCCATGTTATAACAAGTTCTTTATAAACATTTTGGTGGGTGTGTAACATTCAACCATGTGAATGTGTGATACCTTATATAACTACTCACCTATTTTGCCATCAAATAAAATTGTGGACCCTGTCAACCACATTCTTGTGCAGTGTGGACAGGATAACTGGAGAACTTGATGACAATGTGTACATCTGTGTTGAGAAACAGTGTCCCTTAGGAGATCCACCAAGTTTGGGGTAGAGCCCATGTATGAAGGCTAGTTCTTTAGTTAGTTCCTTAGCTCTCATGGGACTCTGATTCTGCCTGGGAAGGGACCTGGGGTTTGATTAGGATGGGAGACAGCGAAGTGGCACTAGAGACTGTTTACTAGTCAACAATATTTTCTTATAGTTTTCACTGAGGTCATACAAAACACACTGTCTTGTAGCTCTTGTAGTTCCTTAGCTCTCATGGGACTCTGATTCTGCCTGGGAAGGGACCTGGGGTTTGATTAGGATGGGAGACAGCGAAGTGGCACTAGAGACTGTTTACTAGTCAACAATATTTTCTTATAGTTTTCACTGAGGTCATACAAAACACACTGTCTTGTAGCTCTTGTACTCAGAATACTAGATGTGAGATTTCATTGGCCCTCAATTTCCTTAATGACTCTTTATAGAGAAGCTATGCTTACTATTTGTCTCTTTAACAGTGAAGTGTCTTGGATTGGTGAAAGAAACTGAAGAAGATACAAATAAATGGAAAGATATCCCATGTTTATAGGATTAGAGGAGTTAAAATGGTTAAACTGTCCATACTATCAAAAAACATCTATAGATTCAATGCAATCCTTATCAAAATTTCAATGGCATTTTTTAATAGAAATAGAAAAAAAGAATACTGAAATTCATATGGAATTACAAAAGACTTCAAATAACCAAAACAAATTTGAGAAAGAAGAACAAAGCTGGCAGCATCACATTTCTTATTTCAAACTATACTGCAAACAATATGCATAGAACAATATGTTACTAGCATAGAAATAGACATGTAGATCAATGGAACACTATTGAGAGTCCAGGAATAAACCCATACATATATGGTTAACTAACATTGACTAGGGAGTATTGACTCAATGGGTAAAGAATAGCTTCTTCAATAAATGGTGTTGGGAAAATTGGATACACTCATGCAAAAGAATGAAACTGTACCACTGGGATACACCATACACAAATTTCAACTCAAAATGAATTAGACTTGAACATAAAACCTGAGACCTTAAAATTCCTAGAAAAAAACATAGAGAATTTGCTTCTCAACATTGCAATATTATTCACAATAGACAAGACTTGGAAGCAATCTAAGTGTCCAACCATGGATAATGGAAAAAGAAGATGTGAGATACACATGTACACACACAGAGGATTATTATTCAGCCGTATAAAGGGAAATCCTGCCATTTGTGATGACATGGATAGACCTTGAGGGCATTATGCTAAGTGAAATAAGTTAGAAAGAGAAAGACAAATACTATATAATCTCACTTATATGTGGAACCTAAAAATATTGGACTCTACTGAAACAGAATGGTAGCTGTCAGGGGCTGAATAGAGGAAATGGGGAGATGCTGATCAAGATGTACACATTTTTTTTTTTAGTTCAAAATGTATTTATTTGACTTTCCTTGTTATGTATAAGAAATAGTACAGTGCAGAGACGTTCTGTGTACCGGCTGAGTAATATTCCTGCATGGGCTGGTGGAGCTTTTGAGACTCCAACAAGATAATGATGTAAGGGTCTCAGCAAAGGGCCCCATGTCTAGGAGAATGGGGGCAGGAGAGTGCAGTGGGGCTGAACCAGGAGGCTGTGTCCAGGTCAACCAGGGTCACCAGGGGACTTTGCTTTTTGCCAGAACAATGTGAAACCATTACAGGAAAATGTACAAACTTTTGATTATAAGATGAATAAGGTCCAGGAGTCTGGGGTATAGCATAGTGACTTTAGTTAACAATACTGTGTTATAAAGCTGGAAGTTACTCTGAGAATCGAGCTTTCATGTTCTCACCATAACAACAAACTGGTAATTTATATTAGGTAAGTATATATTATTGTGGTAAACATTTCACAATATATACATGTGTCAAAGTCACAATGTACACCTTAACCTTACACCATATGTCAATTATATCTCATTAAAGCTGGAGAAAATCCCCTAACTAACCAAACAGAAAGAAAACCCAGTGAAGTGTCTTGCTGTGTTCTCAGGTTACCCTTGATATTCGATATTCGAATGACTACTCCAGTGTCTCCCTTACTCAACGGTGAAGGATGAATTTTGTGAGTTATTCTAGGAGATCACCACTAGGAGATGCACAAGACTCAAGGAAGTTAGAGAAAGCAGAGCTAGATGATTTTTTTTGTTTCAGGTTTATCTGAGTTTTGCAGGCTCCTTTTGTTCTAAATCCATTGAAAACTGAGGGCAAAAATCTGTTTCTTAGATCCAATTAACTCCCCAAAGTGAAAAAGTGGTTTTGCCCTTCGTTTGACCTAGTGAAATAGATGGAAGGAAAGGGCAAACCAGACTCCCTGTGATAAGGATAATAATAAATGTAGCACTTGATTCCTTTTAGGGAGATGTGAACACTGTTTTGCCTCTTTACTATTTGACCAGAAGATAATGATGATGGCAATGCAAATAGGTAACATTTATTGTGTTTTTACTTTGCTTCCTGCCAACAAATTTGTATACTTTGTTACCTTTTGTTCCCATGTACATTGTTTCAGTTCATTATCCCCATTTTGCAGATGAGAAAACAGAAGCCTAGAGAAGTCAAGGAACTTCACCCAAGTTACCCACCAAGTAAGCTGCTGAACTGCAATTTAAACTCAAAGTCTCTGACCCCAGAGCTCTGACCCCTTAACTCTAAAGGGGTTGAACTATAAACTATGCTTCCTGGCTATTTTCCCAACTTGATAAATGAGGATCCATCTGATAGAGGTCAAGCCAGTTACAGTACTTGTCCTGGGTCCCAGATGGCTCACGGAGATGTCCAGACTTGGTGTTCATTCTTCTGGTCCAGAGATTTCCTGTTTTTTGTGTTGTAGGCTCATCTGAAAAGGGACATGAGGGAAGAAAGAGGAAGTGGTGGGGCTTTTTGGTGGGGACACATTGAGGGGATCTTAACACAGAGGAAAAGCCAGAAGGCTGCTAGGTGGCAGACACTTCTATCACCAGATCCTTGTGGGCTATAGCAGCCTTGACCCTGGCTTGGGTCATGAACTAACTGGAGATTGTCTACATTTTGGTGCTGGGTAGAGCAAGCTGGGGCAGATGGGGTTGCTCGAACAAAAATGTGTAACCTTGTCTGATTCATCCTGGCTTTGGAACTGCCTGGTCAACAGTGGGTGGCAGCAATTCCTTCCTGGAAGGGGCAGGTGCTTTGGGTTCCTTTCTGCTTTATTTTGTCCATGGTAGTGCTAGAACACAAAGTTAGATGATCTTATTATCTTATTCCTGTATTTGTATGGATTTGTTTTACTCTGCCTAATCTTCTATGCCCTTGCTGCTTGTCTTCATAAGAGAGGCTCACAGCTGTCACTCAGGCAAACTTCATATATCCCCACTGCATCCTTGCCATCATAATCAGCTGCCTTTGCATGGAGACTTCACCCCCACAGTGATCCAAGACTTCGAAGCTTGGCAGAGCCTCCTCCTGTGGTGGGTTAAGACACTGTCCCAGGGGTCTCTTCTGCAATATATGGCACTGAACTACAGAGAGAGGTGGCATATTTCTCTTCTCTGGAGGGGATGAGGGGCCAGACCAGCTGGTTGAAATCCTTAACTCTCTGGGAGGGCTGCTCTCTGATAGAGAGGAGTGGATTCTGGGGCAATGAGAAGGAGTCCCCAGTATTCCTGTCTGTAAGTTATGAATGAGAAAACCAGGCTCTAAATCCTTCCTTCCTTCCTTTCTTCTTCTCCTTTTTCCTAATAGACTTGTAGGCACACAGGCATGCATTTCAGTTATAGTTAACAGTTTTGGTGACCTCTGTAACTTAAAAAACTATTGGAGTGTGGGAGGTAGTAAAGCTAGAATTAGAATAGAACTGGCTCAACTGGTGTATAAACCATTCTGGCTGCCAGTTTCGTTTTCTGAAAATTAGAGATTTGGACAAGAAGAACTTGTGGAAATTTTAAGGCTTGTTAGTTCCAACATTTTATTTTGGGGAAAAAGTAGAAATTTCAAGCTGACTTTCTGAGTAAGACAATGATATAAATCTTTAAAAACATAAAGTGGAGAAGGTGTGGGGGCAGGTCTTTAATTTCCTGGATTTTCGTGGATTCAAAGAGTCGACTCTTGTCACAGCCACCTACGTGGTATAACCCAGTATAGGTTTCTAAGCTGAATCCACATACTCTTCAGACTCATGTGGTAGTTGTACAAAGCTGACCATTTATAACCTGCTGGGGCTTACTTATGTGTCTTAAACACTCATAAGACAAATAAATTGTCCTAATGGTCTATATTTGGTGCCTATTTTTTTTTTTTTTTTTTTTTTTGGTCCCTGGGTACAGAGCTGAACTGAGCTGGCTGCTTGTTTTTGATGCAAATAAATATAATGGCCCAATTGTCTCCTCATGCCAGGGGGCGGACTATGAGCACACCCAGAGCCCCGTGGGAGCCCACAGAAGGGAGGTGGCTATTTGGACATTTAGTCTGTAATGGAGACAAGTTAATGATCCTGCCTGGGGCATTCCAGAGCTTATTTAACGATAAAATTGGACCCAAATTCTCCACCAGGGCTTGTAAGTTCTGTGCAATGCAGGATGGGGTGAGAGTGTAGTTAAACACATATCCTAAAGCATTTTAACCTGTGAGGAAATGGCAAATCCTCTCTGTGATTTGCAAATCCCCTCTATTTTAAAATGTGGAAAGACATTGCCTTGAAAACACTGCACTGTGAGGCAGAGGGGATCAGGCAAAGGCATAAGTGACTTGGTGCACTTTTTGGCAAATGACGAAGCAAGGCAGGGCCTTCAAATACAAGAGGGACTAGGCCAGGAATTAAGGAGATTCATGGAAAGAACAGGTAAAAAAGAGGTGAGGGAAGAATGTACACCACCAGGAGTGATGTCTGTTATAAACTGTGTATGAATATGGGCTTATCTGTAGTAACAAATGCACAAAGTTAATAATTGGGAAAACTGGGGAGGCAGGTATGTGAGAACTCTATGCTTTCCCCCAAATTTCTATAAACCTAAAACATCTTCCTCAATAGAGTCTACTAGTTAAAGAGACAGAGGAAGAGAGAGAGAGGAGAAAAAGAAGAAGAGAAAGAATAAAGAAGAAGGAAAGAGAAGAAGGCTGTGGGAAATCAGAGAGCCCTTGTCTAGAGTTGACATGTGAAGTCTAATTGGGTGGAAAGCAGAGAAGTTTCTCAAAGTGTTGAAGAGAGAAAGTAGAAGGTACCCTTGGCAGGAGAGAAAATGTAACGTTAACTAGAATTTCCATAGGATCAAGGGAGCTGGGGTGCAACAAGGTCTGTGCACTCAGAGAGGAGAACTTGCATCTGGCATCAAAAAGGACCATCATCCTGTGAAACTGAGTGGGAGGTAGACCTCAGGAGAAGCATGTGGATGGTCCAAATAGCAACAGTAATGACACTAGAGTGTGCTAAATTGCTTCAGTTGTGTCCGACTCTTTGCAACCCTATGGACCAGAGCCCACCAGGCTCCTCTGTCCATGGGATTCTTCAGGCAAGAATGTTGGAGTGGGTTGCCATGCCCTCCTCCAGGGGCTCTTCTCGACCCAGAGCTCGAACCACAAGTCTCTTACATCTCCCTCTTTGGCAGGTGGGTTCTTTACCACCAGCGCCACCTGGGAAACCTAATGACACTAGTAACTGTCCCTTATTAAGCACTGTACTCTTGGGCTTTCTTGGTGGCTCAGACGTTAAAGAATCCGCAGGCAATGTGGGAGACCTGGGTTCGATCCCTGGGTTGGGAAGATCCCCTGGAGGAGGACGTGGCAACCCACTCTAGTATTCTTGCCTGGAGAATCCCCATGGACAGAGGAGCCTGGCAGGCTACAGTCCATGGGGTGGTGAAGAGTTGGACATGACTGAGTGACTAAGCACAGCATACTGTTAAGTAATCCTTTCCTTGATGCCCACTACAGTGGGCATTGTTTTCTTTTTATCTCCACTTCTTGAATGAAGAAGCTGAGGCTCAGGGAGATTAAGTAACTTACCGAGGATCACAGAGCTTGCGAGCATCAGGGCCAGGGTTTGGAATGAAATTAACTAATGTTACAGGCTGACTCCTAACTGTTGTACTTTATTCCTTGAGAGTGGCTCTCAGAATAGTTTCTTGCTTCAGAAGCATACTTAAAAGCTCTTAGTCAAAATGACTCTCATGAAATTGTGCTTTTAATATTTTGCCTCTCTAATTTATTTCTGTTGTAGAAATAAATTAGGCAAAATACCTCTCTAATAATTCCCACATACCTCCTTATGCTACAAAAAAACTTCAGTTGTCTTATGACATCTCTTTGCTTGTGCTGGAGAGAAACACAGGATGAAAGAAAGAGGCAAAAACGGTGGCTTTCTTATTTTTCCTTAGTGAAAAATCAATCCCTGTTTGTTGTAATCAATTTTGAATGATAAACATAAAGAATAGGCCCATGGTTATTATTCCTAATTTTGAAAGGGGAACAGGATTCCTTCTGACAGCTGTGTATGGTTAAGTGCGTGCAACAGATTTACTGAGCCATGACATGTGTCCAGCATAGGACCTGGTCCTGAGGAAGGAAAAATATACCAGACCCAGTCCCTGTTCTAAAGGAGATCATGATCATGACAAATGTGTGGAAACAAAGAACTCCACTTTGTGTGATAAACTTGCAACTCTGTTTAATACCCACATCCCATGAGGTTCACACCACTTCTGACAGCTGAGTTCAAACTCACAGGCTGGAGGCACTGCCTCTTCTAGAATACATTGTAGCACTGGACCTCAGCTGCTGAATCTTCATTCTGAGTCAATATCCTGGTGATTTACATGCTGTAGGAAAATGGCCCAGATGAGGAAGTCAAAGCTGCGTGCAAAACCAAACCCACACATGCTCCTGGTATCACGCTCAGCTCACACCCCATTCTTGGCTGCCTCCAGTCTTGGAGAGACATAGAGGAGGCGGCGATTCAGACCCTGATGGATTCAACCTCAAGTCACTCTAGATGTAGAGTGTTTGTTCTGTGCCAGATGTGAAGATGACAGGCTGGGTCCCCGCTGAGGCAATAGGATTTGGCTCACCCAGCCATGGAGTTCCCAGATGAGCTAGTCTTAGCTTATCCACTGTGCCTTCTATTGAGGCCCAAATGAATTACCATAAACCCATGGTGACTCGAGGAGTGGTGTTCTCAGAGTCTTGGTGTGAATGCAGCCTTTCCCTCAGAGTTCAGAGGGACCAGTACTCAACAGGTCAGCCACATGTAATCCAGACTAACGTGTCTAGCTGCCAGCCACAGAGCTGTCCAGGCAAGAAGACCTGTAAGTATGCACTGGACATACATATGTTATCAGAGACGTGGGTGGTTGCTCACTCCTCTAAACTTATTACCTGTAATTTGGAAGTATACTGCTCATGTCGAATAATTCATTTAGCAAATATTATTTTTTTTCTATTTTTAAAATTTTAATTGGAGGCTAATTACTTTACAATATTGTGGTGGTTTTTGTCATACATTGACATGAATCAGCCATGGGTGTACATGTGTTCCCCATCCTAAATGCCCCTCCCACCTCCCTCCCCATCTCATCCCTCAGGGTCATCCCAGTGCACCAGCCCTGAGCACCCTGTCTCATGCATCGAACCTGGACTGGTGATCTATTTCACATATGATAATATACTTGTTTCAATGCTATTCTCTCAAATCATCCCACCCTTGCCTTCTCTCACAGAGTCCAAAAGCCTGTTCTTTACATCTGTGTCTCTTTCATTTAGCAAATATTGTAAACTATTTTGTATCATACACAGTTTTAGGTGCTGGAGATATAGCAGTGAGCAAAATGTTAGCCATTGTATATGTCTATTTTATCTCAGTAAAGTGTTTTTTTTTTAATGTAAGCCATGTGGATCTTACATTCGAGTGTGTGTGTGTGTGTGTCTGTGTGTGGGGGAATCATTCAATAGGTTAAATGTCTAGCATGTTAGATGATAAGTGTGATATAGAAAATTTTAAATGGACAAGAGGGGAAGAGGATGGTCTCGGTAGCTGTGAGGTGGCAGTTTTCAATAGAGAGACATCTAATGGAAGTGATTAAGTCATGTGATCATTTGTGGAAGAGCATTCTAGGGACTTCCCAGGTGGTGCTTGTGGTAAAGATCCTGCCTGCCACTTCATGAGACATTAGAGAGCGGGTTCGATCCCTGGGTCCGGAAGATCCCCTGGAAGAGGACATGGCAACCCACTCCAGTATTCTTGCCTGTAGACTCCCATGGACAGAGGAGCCTGGCGGGCTACAGTCCATGGGGTTGTAAAGAGTCGGACACGACTGACGCGACTTGGCCAACGCAAGGCACACATGCATTCCAGGCTGAGTAAAGAGCAGAGGCTCTGAGGTGGGGCTTGTCTAGTATATTCAAGGACCCCAGAGGAGAGTGAGGGAGGGGCAAAAGAGGGAGATGAGGTCAGAGAGGCCAGACCGGCTTTTCCTGTGAGAGAAAAAGGGAGCACCTTTAAGATTTGGGTGGGTGAATTACATGATCTGACTGTCATTTTAGACAGATAAAGCTGGATGCTCTGCTGAGAAAAGACTGGGGAAGGGGCCCAGGGTAGAAGTAAGGAGATGAATTAGAAGTTACGGTAACATTCTGTATGACAGACAATGAATACTTGGACCACAGTGGTAGCAGTGGAGGTGGTGACAAATAGATGGATTCTGGATACGTTTTGTAGGTTGAGTCAATAGGATTTCACAAGAGATCAAGTAGAAGATGTTAGAGAAAGAGAGGAGTCAAGCGTCTGAGCAGCAGGAAGGGTGAACTTGACGTTAACTGAATATGCGAAAGAATGGGGAGGAGCAGACTTGGAGGCAGATATCAGAAGCTTAGTTCAGCACATGTAAGTTCGAGATGTTTATGAGACATCCTAATGGCTATTTTATAAAAGTCTGGAGTTCAGAGGACAGGTCTGGGCTAGAGATAAATTATGCTTTGCTGAAGAGAGGGGGTATTTACAGCTACAAGCCTGGATGAGATCACCAACGTGGTGAGTGTAAACAAAAGAAGCCAGCACAGCTCCTAGGGCTCTGCCTTCTTTCCAACCAGTGCAGGCACATGAGAGGCATGGGCTGCCCTGCAGTTGTGTAGTTGTCCCACGGGAGTAAGACTGTCTTCAGCTTTTACCCTCTGCTTGAATGGATGGTTATTTCAGCACAGGTTGTCAGGACTGGCTGGGATATTAGAGATCATTTCAGGTAGAATCACCTTATTTTGGAGATAGAGAAGCTGAGCCATAGAGAAGTAAATTGCTCCCTGTACTTAAGCTCACTGTAGAAGGTGTGTGTGTGTGTATGTGTGTGTGTGTGTGTGTGTGTGTGTGTGTGTAGGCATGGAGGTGCTCCCCAGGTTTTGGGTGTCTTCTCCCACTTGCTAAGCAGGTAAGTGACCCTGCCTTTTTTTCAGCTGTGGACTCCTTCAGAGTCAATGGATCTGAGAAGTGGAGGTTAGGCTCTGGAGCTGAGATGGGGTCAAACTTTAAAGTTTGCTTTTACTCCTTCTCCTCCTTTTGAGATGCAGGTGCTCTTAGATTCTGTAACAGGTTCTCTTTGAGAGATGATTAGATCTTGCATCTTAAATACTTGGGTCGTCTTGTATTTTCTGTGCTAATTCTTCCAGGAATAATTGCACTTGAAGTCTTTAACCTTCCATGCTGGGGTGGAAGACTTTGCAGTGGTGGGATTGCAGCTGAAGGGGTGACTGATAGAGCTGTACAAAGCAGTCATTTCATGGTCTTTCCCTTATACTTCCCTGAGATATGGAAAGCATACAAGAGTGAGATGAGATGGTCTGCTTTAGCCTACGTTATGAACTACACTACAGAGATTCTGGGCACGCAGGGCTGGAAGCTAGGAGCTTAAATCAGGAAATAAAACAACAATAACAGAGTTTGTGGTTAAGACTATGTATTGTTTACATGCATTAACTCAGTTATTTAAAACATTCCATAAAGGGAGATGTCATTTTCTTTATTTTATGAATGGGGAAATTCAGGTTTGGAGGTAGTCAGAAGACAAATAACTAGAGAGGAGAAGAAGCAAGTTTTGAACTCTGACCTCTAAGACTATACAGAGCCACACTGAGTAGTAGTTGTAAAAGGATTAAATCTATTACATATCATGAAAGCATAAGCTCTGAAACAAAACAGTTGGTTTTAAATCCTGGCTCTGCCATTTATTGGCTGTGAGATCTTGGGTAAGTCATGTAGCTTATCCTGGGTTTCCTGTGAAGGGTTGCTAGGAAGATTTAATGAGATAATGTGTGATTAAGACATAGCATGATGCCTGTTTACCTCAGCTCATAAAGAATTCTGCATTGTAGGAGACTCTGGTTTGATTCCTGGGTCAGGAAGTTCCCCTGGAAAAGGAATAGGTTACACGCTGCAGTATTCTTGGGCTTCTCCGGTGGCTCAGACAGTAAAGAGTCTGCCTGAAATGCGAGAGACTTCGGTTTGATCCCTGGGTTGGGAAGATCCCCTGGAGGAGGGCATGGCAACCCACTCTAGTATTCTAGCCTGGAGAATCCTCACAGACAGAGGAGCCTGCTGGGCTCTACTCCATGGGGTCTCAAAGAATCGGACACGACTGAGCGACTAAGCACGTAGCACATGGTGCCTGGTGCTTTATACATGATGAATTAATGGGAGAAATAGCCAAAATTCTAGCTGCCAAGAGGCTGGGCTGCAGCTTGATCATCCCCTGGGATGATACTGGTTATTTAGTGTGAGCATCTGCATGAACTGGTGGATGCTCATGGTCTGGAGGGCTCAGGAAAGACTTGAGTCTTAACTAGGGCCTTCAAAGATGGGTAGAATTATTTTTTCACTGAGAATCAAAAACTTACCAGAAAATTTCATCATTCATTTTTCTGCTATCAATTCGTTTTGAAAAATGTTTATTAGGTGAGAAAATGAATTAGGCATTTCTTTTTTTTGAACAGGTTAGCTATACATTTTGGGGGCTTCCCAGGTGGCAGAGTGATAAAGAATCTGCTTGCCAATGCAGGAGACGCAGGAGACATAGGTTCGATCCCTGGGTCGGGAAGATTCTTTGGAGCAGGAAATGGCAACCCACTCCAGATTTCTTGCCTGGGAAATCCCATGGACAGAAGAGTCTGGGGGTCTATAGTCCATGGGGTTGCGAAGAGTCGGACATGACTGAGCATGCATGCACTGCTATATATTTTGAAGAATCTTTAAATAGAAAATATTTGGGTCACATTTTAAACAGAAACCCTGAAAGTATAATCCATTAATTTAGTTCTTTCACTGCCTGACAGTTTGAGGAAAAGAGAAAAACTTTTCTTGATTTATTGTTTTATATATTTTAGTCAGGACTAAAAATGGGCTCTTGATATTTTTACTGGTCTCTTTAGACTATCTCGTGCAGAAGATTTTCATGAGGAATTCATCTCCTCAATTTTATCAATCAGTTGTAAAACAAAAACTATTTAAATAGTGAAAGGGTTCCTGAGCCCAGTAAACCTGTCAGGCTGTTAGGGCTCTGATAATGACACTGGAGTTAAATATATCAAAACTGTTGAAACACAAAGCAAATTTTCTCCTTAGGGAGCTCACAGCTGGCTTATTTCGAATTTACTGAGGTTTCAGACATTCTGCTGAAGTCAATTTAAATTGCCCTGACTCACTCTCCAAAGTGTACATGTTGGTCTTTGTGGTTGTTGTCAGTGCTAAGATTCCTAGTTCCTTCCTTTGCCAGCATCAGGGGAGCCCTCATCTCTGTGTCTTTGAGGTAACCACAAGAGCTGAGCTCACATTTGTAATGGTAATAGACTGAGCAATCAAGAGGTTGGAATTATCAGGATGGATAAAAGGGCAAGACTCAACTCTGTATGACTAGGAGAGATGCACTTGGAATATAAAGATACCAAGAGCTTGAAAATAAATGATAGGAACAAGATGTACCATAAAAATGGCATATGAAGGCTGAGGTGGCTATGATTAATATCAGATAAAATAGACTTCAAGAAAGAGTGTTGCCAGAGATAAAAAGGAATGATAAGGAAAACAAACCAAATATAAATGTGTATGCCCTTAAAAATAGCCTCAAAATATAGAAAGTAAAAATGGACATAAATATAGGGAGATATTCCAGAATTTTAGTAGGAGATTTTATTAATGGTCTGTAATGAATTTATAAGATGACTAGCCAAAAATCAGTAAAGACAGAGGACCTGAACACATAATCAACTATCTCAACCTAATTGATAATTATAAGACCTTTCACACAAAAACTACAAAATGACCATGTATTTTAGGGCACAACACACATTTGTTTTATTGTAGATGATTTATTTACCAATATGTACCATATTAGGGTCATACAAAGCCTTACTAAATTCATAAGGACTGAAATAGTACAGATATATTCTTTGACCACAGTAAAATTAAATAGAAGCCAATATTAAGATGGGCTTCCCAGGTGGCGCTAGTGGTAAAGAACCTGCCTGCCAATGGAAGAGATGTAAGAGACATGGTTCAATCCCTGGGTTGGGAAGATCCCCTGCAGGAGGGCATGGCAACCCACTCTAGTATTCTTGCCTGGAGAGTCCTATGGACAGAGGAGCCTGGCGGGCTATAGTCCATAGGGTCACAAAGAGTTGGACACGGTTGAAGTGACTTAGCATGCAAGCAACATTAAGATATCTGGGTGAATCCCAAATATTTTGCAGTTAAAAACCACGTTTTAAAATATCAGTGGTCCAAAGAAAAAGTCACAAAATAAATCAGAATATATTTTAACTCAGTACCACATATCAAAATTTGTGAGTTGCAGATGAAGAAGTGTTTAGAGGGAAATTTATGGTTTTAAATGCTCATAATAGGAAAGAAAAAAAAAGAGCATGATGTAAGGTGCCACCTAAAGACACTAGAAAAAGAAGAGCAAAGTAAATCTAAAGAATGTGGAAGTAAGAAAATACAAGAGCAAATAGCAGCAGCACAGAAACAGATGATTCAAAAATAGGCTCTTTGAAATGACTAGCAAAATGGATAAACTCCTAATTAATGAAAGAAAAAAACATAAATCACAAATACTGGGGAAAAAAGAGGATTTATCACTACAGATATTACAAATCTTAAAATAATCTTAAAAATCTTAAAGCAATAATAAGAGAATATTCTGAAAAAATGTATGGCAATAATTAGATCTTTTAGATGAAATAAATTCCTTGAAAAATACAACTAAAATTGATATAAGATGAAACAAAATGTAAATAGTTTCTTTAGTAATGGAATGGAATTTATTATCGAAAATCTTGCTACAGGGAAAAAACGTCAAGCTCAAATGGTTCACTGATGACTTCTATGTACTATTCAAAGGAATATTAACCCAAACTCTTTTGAATAGAGGAGAACCTGTTCCAGCTTGTGTTTTGAGGCCAGCATAACCCTGATACCCAAACTTGACAAAGGGAATAAAGAAAAAACTCCCCCAAACAGACCACTATTCTTCATAAACCTGACTGCAAAAATCCTTAGATTTATTTAGTAAATTGAATCCAATACTATATAAAAAGGGTAATACAAAGGTTTTTTTTTTTTTGCAGAAATTGAAGCACTGATTTTAAAATTTGTATAGAAATGCAAATGAAAAAGCCAAAGCAAATTAAAAAAGGAAAAAAAAAGCAAATTCCAGGGGCATATACTACCTTATTTTAAACTTACTATAAAGTTAAAGTGATTAACATTATGGTGTTTTTGAAAAGAGAGTCACATAAGACCAATAGAAGTAAACAGCTCAAGATTAGGGAATAGAGTCCAAAAACAGTTCTACATATGTATGTTCAACTAGTTTTCAACGAATGGTGCTGGGGTAACTAATCTCCATGTGAAAAGAGAGAGCATCAGCCCTTATTTTTTTCCATACACAAAATTAACTCAAAATTAATCATAGACATAACTGTAAAAGCCAATACTATAAAAATTTTAAAAGAAAACATGAAAGAAAACTCTCTGACTTTGGGTAGCAAGAATTTCTCAGAACACATGAAGCACAAACCACAAAAGAAAAAAAATGATAAACTGGATTTCATTAAAATGAAAAACTTTTGCTCATCCACAGACACCATTAGAAAAATAAAAATGCAGGACATGGAATGGGAGAAAATATTTGCAATGCATATATCTGACAATGCTATATCTGATTCAGTTCCAGAATATATACAGAGTTCATCTTGCAACTGAATAATATGATGCACAACTCAGTTTTAAAAATGAGCAAAAGATTTGCACATAGAAATATAAAATGGTTCTATTTTGGAAGAGCACACAGTGTTTTAAAAAGTTAAACATATACTGATTTACCAAACAGATAACTCTCCTAGGCATTAACCCAAGAGAAATAAAAGCTTGTATACACAAAGAGGTTTGTACACAAAATGTACATAGCACCATTATTCATGATCGCCCAAAGCTGAACCCAACCCAAATATCCACTGGTGTTTGCTGATTGGAAAAGCAAAATGTGATATACCAGCAGGAAATTACTATTGAAAAATTACTCAGCAATTAAACAGAATGAACTCCTGGCAGATGTAATAGCATGGTTGAATATCAAATCATTATGGTGAATGAAAGAAGCCAGACACTAGATTACATATGGTATGATTATATATATTATAATATGTATAAAATTATATACTTTATATATAAAATTCTAAAAAATATATAAAATATATATAAAACTCTAAAAATGAAAGCAAATCTATAGTGATGAAAACTGGAGGCTGGGGTGAAGAGAAAGAAGAACCTGTCAAAGTGATGGAAGTGTTTTATGTTTTTTGTAGGGTTGTTTAGTGCATGTATACAGTTGTCAAAAGTCATCAATTCTAAACTATAAATGGTTTATAATATTTAAATTATTCTTCAATAGATTTAAAAAAAGAAATTCTTCAAAGCAACAAAAAGAAAGTATTAACAAACAGTGCAATTGATAGTTCAATCAATTAATAAAATAATAGATGGCTGAATCTGTACCACAGTCCTTTAATTAATAAATAATTTTTATTTTCTACCATTGATATCATGAAATTCCATGTTAGAATAGTTAACCTAATGAATTAAATTAATGAACCACCATGTATGTCAACATTATAATAGAAATCCCACAATCAATTTAAAAATTTCAGAGTTAAAAAACAGAAAATATATTGGTGATTAAAACCAACTGACTATTTGTATATTGAGAATAAAGGTTAAAAACCGTGCAATGAATTATTTGCAGATAAATGTTTCTAAATAGTACTTGAAAATCTTTTCTTGTATGTCTTTTAAAAAAAACAACCATAAAATCATAAAAATAAATTCTTAAATTTTTAAAAACATGGAATGTAAGGATTTTAATATTGGATCATAATAACAGTTTTTGATGCCAGAACACATAATTAAATTTCATCTATAGTTTCATAAATATTTAGACCTAATTCAAACATGCAAACATGGTGTTTTAAAAATCATTTTGAATGTTTTTACATGTGTGTGTGCAAAGTCACTTCAGTCATGTCCAACTTTTTGTGACCCTATGGACTATAGTCTGCCAGACTCCTCTCTCCATGGGATTCTCCAGGCAAGAATACTGAAGTGGATTGCCAAGTCCTCCTCCAGGGGATCTTCCTGATCCAGGGATCAAATTTGCACCTCTTATGTCTCTTTCATTGGCAAGTGGGTTTTTTTTTTTTAACCATTAATACCACCCAGGAAGCCCCTGATTGTTTTAAAAGTCATTTTAAAATCTATATGTCGAGAATCATATTTTATGTTATATAATTAACTTCAGCATTTTATCTTTGCTAAATGGCGAACAGATGGATGTTTTCCTTGATTTATTAAAAACGTTCAATACAGTGATAAAATCTATTTAATGCAATGTTAGTAATATAATGAGCTACATGAAATAGATGTAATAAGTAGATACCTGGGAGATATCCTCTAAACTCTTGGAATCTCTAGAGTGATAGGAATGTCTTTGATACTCAGGATGGGACCCTCAGATGATACCTAGTAATTTATGATAATGAAGTGACTTAGGCTGGGGGCTGGTCACCGAAAAAGATCAACTATATGATCAAAAGGTTGGGGCTTTGAGCTATATGTCATCAGCCCAAGTTCCAAAATAACAGTCTGACCTCTGTGGAGGGGATGGGGTGGAGAAGGAGGCATATGGCCAATGATTCAATCAAACAGGCCTATGTAATGAAACCCTAAGAAAATCTCTGGAAACTGAAGCTCAGTTGAGCTTCCCTGGTTGGCAGTTTCCTTTGAGGATTGTCACACTTCAATATCAGGAGGTAACACATCCCTGAGAGTGACTGAAGCTTCACATTTGCAACCCTTTCAGAAGACTTACCCCTATGCAGCTCTTCCTTTGGCTGATTCTGATTTCTATCCTTTTGCTCTAATAAAACAGTAAATGTAGTGTTTCTTAAGTTCTAGTATTATTAAACCTGAGGAAGTCTGTGGGGCCCCCAAGTTTGTAGCTAACGGTTTGAAATGAAAGTAACTTTGGGGCTCCAAACTTATGACTGTTGTCTTTTTTTTCCCCCTAAAGATTTTTTTTTAAAAATGTGAGCCATTTTTTAAAAAAGTCTTTGCAGAATTTGTCACGATATTGATTGGGCTTCATGTTCTGGTATCTTGACTGCTAGTCTTGTGGGATGTTAGCTCCCTGACCAAGGATTGAACCTACAACCTCTGCATTGGAAGGTGAAGTCTTAACCACTAGACTGCCAGGTAAGGCCCATGACTGGTGTCTTAAGTGAGGGCAGTCCTCTAGAGAATTGTGTCCTCAGAATTTTTAATTTGGAGAATTCTTTGCAAATATTTTAACTTAAAAAGTGTTCACATAAATTAGAAAAATCATACAATGTTTTTTGAAAATTCCCAGGAGAGGTCCCTAAGATAATATGTACATTGTTGTATGAAAAGGGTCTGAGAAAAAAAAGAAAAAAAAAAAAAAGGATTTGAAAGTAATTGGGTAAATGTAACCATCGCCTAGGGAGAAGCCTTTTCTAAATCCAGCTTGTACATCTGAAAGTTCTCAGTTCAATACTGTTGAAGCCTAGCTTGAAATATTTTGAGCATTACCTTGCTAGCATGTGAAATGAGCACACTTTTGTGGTAGTTTGAACATTCTTTGGCACTGCCCTTCTTTGGGATTGGAATGAAAACTGACCTTTTCCAGACCTGTGGCCACTGTTGAGTTTTCCAAACTTGCTGAAATATTGAGTGCAGCACTTTAGCTGCAGCATCTTTTAGGATTTTAAATAGAATTTAAACAGTAGCTTATTATCCCCCTTCTTTTTTGGTAATAGACTCTAATTGCTGTTCAGAATTTACCCATCCCCTTCTTCCAAGCCCCTCATCCCATACATACCTCTGTTTCTGAGACACATAACCTCAACTGATTTCAGATCTGGAGTGTTCCCTTTTAGGTTTAAAATCAGCATGTTCCTTTCCCTTGATCACAGTGATTGACTCATGTGACCGATTTTGGTCCAGTGAGCTGTGGAGAGACATTTGCTAGGTGCCTTTGGGAAAGAAATTTTCTTGAAATCTCAAAAAGCCTGCCTGAAAAGACACTCTTTTTCTGCTGGATGTTAACAAGAAAGTAAGTCACTCTGAAACCTTTGGCATTCATCTCCCAACCACAAGGTGAAACCGTGGGATGAAGATGATGAGAGAGACAGTCTTTGGTATCAATATTGAAGTTCTACATCAAGCCTCACCTGAAGGTCATGTAACCTCTGAAACTTTGGGTTATGAGGGTCAACGCATTCCCTTTACTTTTGCAGTCAGTTTGAATCAGCAGTTTCTGGTATTTGCATCCAACATCTTTCTGAGACAGTTGTTCAGTATGGAAGGTGATAATTGTTTTGATAGGGAATATTATCAAATATAAAACAATATCATTCTTACAATAGAGAAATATGTGATGTATTGGATCTATGTGGTAGTTTAGGCACACTTGATCACTTCTGCACCCCCCTCCTAAATCCTTTGAAAAGAAAGGAAAGATATATGCACTAAAGATTAGACCTACCACAGTCAAGGAAAACAAGAAAGGGCAACGACAACACATCAGAAATTGTGAAGAATTTCCTGGAAGATGGAGAGTAACAGGATTGATAAGGGTTGAGGAAACTCCAGCCTAAAATACACAGAAAATGGCCAGGGAGATAAGAGCAGGTCCTGAGAAATTTTTAAGAGAACAAAGAGCATTTAAGGAACTATGTAGCAGTAGGCTGATCATTATTACTGAACAGGGGGCAGTTGTGTCCACAAACCCCTGGTCATAGAGGTGGGGGCATGGAAGGGGGGCGTAGATTCCAGGCCCAAACACCAAGAGCTGCATGATCACAAGGGCATGGAATGCTGCTTGGGAAGGGCGCCTCAGAATCTGGGAACCTTCCAGAGACATACAGTCAGCCCTCCCGTTCAGGCAGTTTGAGGTGGGGGTGGGGCAAGATCTCTGTAACTGCAAAGCTGTCGAAATAAAGCTTCCCAAGCCTTCATTCATAGAGATGAGTGGGTAATCCAGGAATACCAGCTATAAAGGGAAAACCAATGGCAAGAAGGAGAAGATCAAGATGATTAAACAGATCAGTGGACTCTAGAGGAGACAGGAAATTCAGAAAACCAAAAAGAATTCCACCCTTAAAAGAATTCCACTTTCTATCTTTGGAGACAAAAAATCACCCAAAATATATTACATTTATTAAAAAAAAAAGAATAGGCAGCTATAAGAAAGTAGTAAATCAGAAAATGAGGACTTTATGAATACAGAGAATAGGATTGTAAGAAAAACATTCAACACAAGGTATAAATGATAGAATGATCTCAATTCAAAACTGAAATAGTCACCTGGAAATAAGAATGGGAGTAGGTGGGCAGCAAGGGGAATTTTTCTTTTATATATCTCAGTGTTATTTGAATCTTTAAAAAGAGAAAGCATTAGTTGTGTATGAAAAGGAAAAAATTAAAACTAGAACTCTGACCCAATAGTTCTATTTTTGGTATTTAAAAAAAATTAATTTTAAGATCACCCCAGATGCAGATTAAAATGTACATGAAAGGGTATTTATTACACCTTTATATTTATAACAGCAAAATTAAATATTACAAACAGCCTAAATATTGAATAACAGTAAGTGGCTTAATAAATTGTTAGACATCCATATGCTATTATTAAAAAATCATGCTTTTGTAGAATATAGCTAAAGGCAGATAAAATTTGCAAAGTATATTGACAAAAATGTAATAAAAACTATATGCAGTGTATTCAAAATAGAAACTACAACCAAATGTCCACTGTGATTATTTCTCAATGATGTCAGTTTTTATTTCTGTATTCTCTAAACTTTATTTTACATCTACCACTAATTTACTTAGAAAATTCTCTTGAAAAGAAGAGGAAAGGAAAAGATGTGTTAACAAGAATATGGATGGTGTCCACATAGTCCTTCTGGGTCTCTCTGTTTGAGCTGACTATCTCATTTCATGTATGGGCTGGACTATAGAGAAACCCTAGATGGAGGAAGATTCTCTTGCTTCCAGCAAGAGACAGTTATGTCTGCTCTTTTGTTTTTGGGGAGATTTATTTTGTTTTCATTCAGAGCAACATTGACATGCATTCACTCAAATAAATCATATTTATCTCAACCAACCCATTTAGTAAGAACAAAATCTTTATACACTCTTGTATGGGGTGACACAACCACTATACACACATACAATCTATTAATATGTTTTCTAGTGAAAGAGTGTTGGAAAGTGTTAAGCTGTTCTCCATTTTTTTAAAGCCCACATCTAGCAGTTTAAAAAGTATGTGTGCATTAAAGCAGTTTGCAAACATATAATTTTTCTTTGGTCTAAGTTTTATAAAATTCTAATTAAATCATGCTTTCTCACATTCTAGTTGTTTTTAAGAATTAAAGATGGTTTACTTATGGGTTAAAAACATTTTATTTTTCTTTATGAGTTGCTATTTGATGTTTGCAGTGCTCCTGCAACACAAAAGTATTTTACTCTGTTTTCCCTGAAGTAACGTGATTAGAATAACAGAATTATTCTTCATAGTATCTCTCTCTTCCATGTAATCAATGAAGAGATCACATTAGTTTTGAGAAGTCCATTGAGACAGGTCATTTATTTATTTGGAAATGGTTTTTAATGTAAGGATTTGGGGCCACTCAACACACTTACGGAGGTTTATTTTCTTTGCAAATCCATTTGATAAATCACCACTTTATGTTTAAATATAGGAGCTTTCATCCACTCTGTCTTCCTTGGTTTTCATGAGATCAGTTTAGTAGCAGGAAGAACATGGGCTTTGGGGTCAGACTAGCTTGAGCTGGAAGTCTGGCTCCACCATGTCTAAACTGTATGATTCTGGGGAAGTTACTTCGCTGAGCCTCAATTTATTTATTTGTAAAACAAGGGTAATATCAAGGACTAAAGAGGATGGTATTGTCAAAGGAAAAAGTACAAACTAGTACAGAGCTTGGATCTGAGCTGGTTAGCTGTTTCTAATTATATATGTCACTATTACTATATTATTTTTCAATACTGAGAATTTGGTATTGTGTTTCACTGAATTAGAAGTTGGGGAGCTTAGAATCTAGTCTGTTTTACTATTGTGCTGGAGTGACCATGAGCCTGTTTCCTCATCTATAATATGGGGAGATTAGGGACTTCTCTGGTGGTTTAGTGGCTAAGACTCTGGACTCTCAATGCAGGGGGCCTAGGTTTGATCCCTGATCAAGGGACTAGATCACACATGCAATAACTAAGAGTTTGCTTGCTGCAACTAAAGATTCTGTGTGCCACAGCTAAGACCTAGTCCATGCATGCATGTTAAGTCGATTCAGTCGTGTCTGATTCTTTGGGACCTCATGGACTGTAACCCACCAGGCTCCTCTGTCCATGGGATTCTCCAGGCAAGAATACAGGAATGGGTTGCCATGCCCTCCTCCAGAGAATCTTCCAGATCCAGGGGTTGAACCTGTGTCTCTTATGTCTCCTGCACTGGCAGGCGAATTCTTTACCACTCTTTACCAAAAATATTTTTAAAATATATGGGGAGGTTAGAGGAGATTACTGAGGCTCCCCCCAGTCCTTAGAGGGGGATTCTGAATAAAAATGTTTTACTTCAAATGGTCATTTATGTGATGGGCATTATGACTATGTCAGAGGTGAGCCTGGGTCAGGCTTGCCTGTGGAATTAGCAACACCACTCTTTTTTTTGTTGTTAATTAATTAATGTGACTGTGCTGGGTCTTCATTGCTATGCAGGCTTTTCTCTAGTTGCAGCGAGTAGGGGCTACTCTCTAGTTGTGGTGCACAGGCTTCTCATTGTGGTGGCTTCTGTTGTTGTGGAGCATGGGGTTCAGCAGAGCTTTCAGGCGTCCGTGGTTGTGGTGCATGGGCTGTTACTCCTTGGCATGTGATATCTTTCCAGATCAGGGATCGAACCAGTGTCTCCTATGTTGGCAGGCAGATTCTTCAACCATTGAGCTGCCGGGGAAGTATAACTCTTTTTTTTTTTTAATTTATTTTTTTACTGAAGGTTAATTGCTTTACAGAATTTTGTTGTTTTCTGTCAAACCTCAACATGAATCAGCCATTACTCTAGGTGGTGTGTCATAGAGGATCTTGCTTTGATTTATGTCATCGAGTGTTCTGCCTATGTTTTCCTCTAAGAGTTTTATAGTTTCTGGTCTTACATTTAGGTCTTTAATCCATTTTGAGTTTATCTTTGGGTATAGTGTTAAGAAGTGTTCTAATTTCATTCTTTTACATGTAGCTGTCCAGTTTTCCCAGCACCATTTATTGAAGAGCCTGTCTTTGCCACATTGTATAGTCTTGCCTCCTCTGTCAAAAATAAGGTACCCATAGGTGCATAGGTTTATTTCTGGGCTTTCTATCTTGTTCCATTGGCCTATATTTCTGTTTTTGTGTTAGTACCATACTGACTCAATGACTGTAGCTTTGTAGTATAATCTGAAGTCAGGAAGGCTGATTCCTCCAGGTCCATTCTACTTTCTCAAGACTGCTTTGGCTATTAGGGGTCTTTTTTGTTTCCATATGAACTGTGAAATTTTTTGTTCTATTTCTGTGAAAAATGCCATTGGTAATTTGATAGGGATCACATTAAATATGTAGATTGCATTTAGTAGTATAGTCATTTTCACAATATTGATTCTTCCTACCCAGGAACATGGAGTATCTCTCCATCTGTTTATGTCATCTTTGATTTCTTTATTAGTGTCATAATTTTCTGTGTATAGTTCTTTTGTCTCCTTAGGTAAGTTTATTCCTAGATATTTAATTCTTTTTATTGCAATGGTGATTAGGATTGATTCTTTAATTTCTCTTTCTGATTTTTCATTGTTAGTATAGAAATGCAAGTGATTTCTATGTATTGATTTTGTATCCTGTAACTTTGCTAAATTCACTGATTAGCTCTAGTAATTTTCTGATACTATCTTTAGGGTTTTCTATGTACAGAATCATATCTGCAAACAATGAGAGCTTTACTTCTTCTTTTCCGATCTGGATGCCTTTTATTTCTTTTTCTTCTCTGATTGCTGTAGCTAGGACTTCCAAAACTATGTTGAATAATAGTGGTGAAAGTGGACACCCTTGTCTTGTTCTAGAGGGAATGCTTTCAGTTTTTCACCATTGAGAATAATGTTTGCTGTAGGCTTATCATATATGGCCTTTACTATGTTGAGGTAGGGTCCTCCTATGCCCATTTTTTGAAGAGTTTTAATAATAAATTGGTGCTGAATTTTGTCAAAGGCTTTTTCTGCATCTATTGAAATGATTGTATGATTTTTGTCTTTCAATTTGTTAATATGGTGTACCACATTGATTGATTTGTGTATATTGAAGAATCCTTGCATTCCTGGAATGAACCCAACTTGATTATGCTGTATGAGCTTTTTGATGTATTGCTGAATTCTGTTTGCTAAAATTTTGTTGAGAATTTTTGCATCTATGTTCATCAGTGATATTGGCCTGTAGTTTTCTTTTTTTGTGTTGTCTTTGTCTGGTTTTGGTATCAGGGTGATGGTGGCCTCATAGAATGAGTTTGGAGTATTCTCTGCAATTTTTTGAAAGTTTTAGAAGGATAGGCACTATCTCTCCTCTAAATGTTTGATAGAATTCTCCTGTGAAGCCATCTGGTCCTGGGCTTTTTTTGTTGTTTTTTGTTTTTTTTAATTTTATAGGTTTTTTAAATTTTATTTTTATTTTTTTCTTTTCATTTATTTTTATTAGTTGGAGGCTAATTACTTTACAATATTGTAGTGGTTTTTGCCATCCATTGACATGAATCAGTCATTGGGCTTTTGTTTCTTTAGAGAATTTTGATCACAGCTTTAATTTCAGTGCTTATAATTGGGCTGTTCATAATTTCTATTTCTTTCTGGTTTAGTCTTGGAAGATTGAACTTTTCTAAGAATCTGTCCATTTCTTCCAGGTTATCTATTTTATTGCCATATAGTTTTTCATAATAGTCTCTTATAATCCTTTGTATTTCTGCATTGTCTGTTGTAACCTCTCCTTTTTCATTTCTAATTTTTTGATTTGATTCTTCTCTCTTTTTTTCTTGATGATTCTGGCTAAAGGTTTGTCAATTTTATTTATCTTCTCAAAGAACCAGCTTTTAGTTTTATTAATGTCTACTATTGTTTCTTTTGTTTCTTTTTCATTTATTCCTGCTCAGATCTTTATGATTTCTTTTCTTCTACTAATTTTTTTTTTCTTTCTTCTTTTTCCAGTTGTTTTAGGTATAAAGTTAGGTTGTCTATTTGATGTTTTTCTTGTTTCTTGAGGTAGGATTGTATCACTATAAACCTCCCTCTTAGAACTGCTTTCATTGCATCCCATCCATAGCTGTCATGTTTTGAGTTGTCGTGTTTTCATTGTCATTTGTTTCTAGAAATTTTTTGACTTCCTTTTTGATTTCTTCAGTAACCTTTTGGTTATTTAGAAACGTGTTGTTTACTCCCCATGTGTTTGTCTTTCTTCCAGTTTTTTTCCTTGTAATTGATATCTAGTCTCATAGCATTGTGGTCAGAGAAAATGCTTGATATGATTTCAATTTTCTTAAATTTACTGAGGTTTGATTTGTGACCCAAGATATAGTCTATCTTGGAGAATGTCCCACATGCACTTGAGAAGAAGGTGTATTTTTCTGCATTTGGGTGGAATGTCCTGAAGATATCAATGAGATCCATCTCATCTAATGTATCATTTAAGATTTGTGTTTCCTTATTAATTTTCTGTTTTGAGGATCTGTCCATTGGTGTGAGTGGGGTGTTAAAGTCTCCTACTATTATTGTGTTACTGTCAATTTCTCCTTTTATGTCTATTAGTGTTTGTCTTATGTATTGAGGTGTTCCTGTGTTGGGTGCATAGATATTTACAATTGTTATGTCTCTGTCTTGGACTGATCCCTTGATCATTATGTAGTGTCCTTCCTTATCTCTTGTAATCTTCTTTATTTTATGGTTTATTTTGTCTGATATGAGGATTGCTACTCCAGCTTTCTTTTGCTTCCCATTTGCACGGAATATATTTTTCCATCCTCTCACTTTCAGTCTATGTGTCTTGAGGTCTGACATGGGTTTCTTGTAGACAGCATACTTGTGTTTTTGTATCCATTCAGCCAGTCTGTGTCTTTTGGTTGGAGCATTTAATCCATTTAATTTAAAGTAATTATTGATATATATGTTCTTTTTTTTTGTTTGTTTTTTGATATATATGTTCTTATTGCCATTTTCTTAATTGTTTGGGGTTGATTTTGTGGATGTTTTTCCTTCTCTTGTGTTTTTTTACTATGTATGTCCCTTTAACATTTGTTGTAAAGCTGATTTGGTGGTACTAAATTCTCTTAACTTTTGCTAGTCTGAAAAGCTTTTTATTTTTCCATCAATTTTGAATGAGATCCTTGTCAAGTACAGTAATCTTGGTTTTAGATTTTTCCCTTTCATACTTTAAATATATCCTGCTATTCCCTTCTGGCCTGCAGAGTTTCTGCCGAAAGATCAGCTGTTAAGTGTATGGGATTTCCCTTATATGTTACTTGTTGTTTTTCCTTTGCTGCTTTTAATATTCTTTCTTTGTGTCTAGTTTTTGTTAGTTTGATTAGTGCGTGTCTTGGCATGTTTCTCCTTGGGTTTATCCTGTATGGGACTCTTTGTGCCTCTTGGACTTGATTAACTATTTCCTTTTCCATGTTGGGGAAATTTTCAACTATAATCTCTTCAAAAGTTTTCTCATACGCTTTCTTTTTCTCTTCTTTTTCTGGGACTGCTATAATTCAAATGTTGGTCCATTTGATATTGTCCCAGAGGTCTCTGAGACTATCGTCAGTCCTTTTCATTCTTTTTACTTTATTCTGCTCTTCAGAAGATATTTCCACCATTTTATCTTCCAGCTCACTGATTCGTTCTTCTGCTTCAAATATTCTGCTATTGATTCCTTCTAGAGTATTTTTAATTTCAGTAATTGTGTTGTTTGTCTCTGTATGTTTATTCTTTAATTCTTCTAGGTCTTTGTTAAATGATTCTTGCATTTTCTCCATTTTGTTTGCAAGGTTTTTTTTTATCATCTTTACTGTCATTATTCTGAATTCTTTTTCAAGTAGTTTGCCTATTTCTTGTTCATTTATTTGGACTTCTGTGTTTCTGGTTTGTTTCTTCATTTGTGTAGTATTTCTCTGCCATTTCATTATTTTTCTTTTTAACTTATTGTGTCTGAGGGCTTCTTTTCTCAGGTTTCAAGGTTGTATGCTTTCTTTCTTTTGCTTTCTGCCCTCCTAAGGTTGGTCCAGTGGTTTGTGTAAGCTTCCTATAGGGTGAGATTTGTCCTGAGTGTTTGTTTGTTTTTCCTCTGATGGGCAAGGCTGAATGAGGTGGTAATCCTGTCTGGTGATGATTGGGTTTGTATTTTGTTTTGTTTCTTGTTTAGATAAGGCATCCTGCACAGGATGCTACTGGTGGTTGTATTGTATTCCCGGTCTTGTATTCAAGTGGTTTCCTTTGTGTGAGTTCTCACTATTTATTACTCCCTAGGGTTAGTTCTCTGGTGGCCTAGGGTCTTGGAGTCAGTGCTCCCACTCCAAAGGCTCAGGACTTGATCTCTGCCATGCAGCTGATGTTCACCAACCTCTCCTTTGATGCAGCTGATGTTCACCAACCTCTCCTTGGATTTTCTAGGAAGAGACCAAAGCACCTTCATGACTTCCATGGCCCTGAAGAAGTTCATGACCATGCATCGTTTGTATTCAGTCATGGGGATGAGTTCCCCATTGGTTGGTAAGCCAAGGACTCTGGCATTGTTGATCACAGCCCACAGTCCTGTGATCAGCACTGCCTTTTGGTCCACAGGTAACAACTCTTGGCTAACTCTTATTTGCCTTATATTCGGATCAGTCTTCTAATGGTCTTTCCAAGTTGGGGGGCATTTCTTAACATCTCAACTATCATAGATTATTCAGATAATAAGACTTCACCATATATTTTGATTGCTTGGAGCCCAGGAGTCTTGTTAGGAAAAAGCATGTGAACTCTGTCTATTTTTGGAGTTTTGATATATATTGAATTTTCTGATGTGCTTTGGGATCTGCAGGAAGCCAGAGTGAAGAGAGACAAAACTCTGTTTCCAAAAACAAAAAACAAAAAACCCCAAAACCAAAAAAAACCCCACTTTATATGAGAAGAAAATTTGGCAATTTGACTGAGCAGCAAGGCCGAAGTATCAGAGTTCAGAGGTGACATGCTTATCAGCTCAGACATGGCCTTTCCTCCTCAAATACACCTGCTTCACCACCAGGGCCCCTTTCTTACCCTGCAGTGGCTGTGACCCTATGGAGAGTGGGCTGTGACACAGTGGAGAGAACCAGAGGGACTCAACAGCACTGTGTGGGGATCCCTTCTGTAGGAGTTCTTATGAGAAGCAGATGTCTGGGGAGGGAGAATAGCTGAGCTTGGTAGTTTAGAGGAAACCAGTTGGCCTGGAGTGGGTAGTGTCCTGTGAATGAGGTAGCTACAATGGTTAACAGGGCAGGATGGAAGAGGGCTGGCTGAGGCCATAATCCTTCATGTGACACCCCACCCTTTTCTTTTGGCTCCTGAAGGATCCAAGGGGCTTCCCTGGTGGCTCAGACAGTTAAGAATCCACCAACAATGCAGGAGACCTGGATTTGATTCCTGGGTTGGTAAGATCCCCTGGAGAAGGGAATGGCAACTCACTCTAGTATTCTTGCCTGGAGAATCCTATGGCCAGAGGAGCCTGGTGGGCTATGATCCATGGGGTTGCGAAGAGTCAGACATGATTGAGCAACTAACATGACTAACGTGAGGGATCCCACCAACTACTAGATATTTGGTTATAGTCTTGGAAATTCTTTGGACTGATTGGGGAAAGTAATTCAAAGAAAAGACTGGACTTCCTGCTAGGAAGTAGGCATGTGCCTGTGAGGGAAACTGCTTCCTTCATCCTTAGATATTTTTCCACAGATAATGTGAGTCGTATGTTAGAGCAGTTCTAAAATATTTTTTTATTGTTAAAAATATTTTTATTTGAGAAATGTTAGAACAAGTAGATAAGCAAAAAAAAAAAAAAAAAAAAAGGGAAGTAAGAAAAATTTTCCGCTTGGAGCTAACCACTGTCAACTTGGTATGAACTCTTATAGTCTCCTTTTTATGCATATTTATTCTTTCAACAAACACTGAGTCGGCTGCATTTACAAAAATGAATCACTCTGCATATGCAGTTTTGTAATTTGCCTTTTCACTTAACATACATCATGAACAATTTTCCATGTGTAAACTTAAGATCATTCCTTGGTTGGGTTTTGCAAATCTCCTGGTAGTTTCTCTTGGAGATGCTCTTTTTAATGAAAACTCAAGTTCCATATACAGCTCTTTCACTTCTATCTCTAAACTTGCTTATTCCAAGAAGTGCATTTGTTAAAAATTATAAACAGAAGGATTGAAAGAAGAAAAATCTTTCTTTCCATTTAAGAACCACATAAAAATGCTCTGAATGTATATTTGACGTTATCATCTGCTTCACAGATTTCTTTGGCCAGTATCCATTTTAATTGTTTTGCTGTCTGCCGTGTGGACTCTTGAAAACTATCAGATCACCTCTGCTAGGGAGAAGAGAGCTGAGGTGTTGGAAGGTGGGAGTGGGGGCAGGGAGAAGAGTTGAGAGCAACCATCACTTACTTGTTCCTGATCTAGGGACTGGGGTTCATGCAAATGTCAGCATTACTCTAGTGAGAAATCATACACTGAGAAGATTGACTTTAGAGGTAGATTTGCCTATATCTTCAAACCAAACAGAATCTAAATAGCCAAATGCAGCCTTTTCTTTTTTGAGGGCAGTGTTTTCTCCACAATATTAATAGGTGTCATACCTAACAAAAAAGGATTCTGGAATCAAGCAAACTTGTGTAACACTGTATTTTAGATAAACACATTTCTTCAGTGCAGGACATCTCAGAGCATTTAGCAAGTTAATATGTACCATGATGGCCTAGGAGAGAACAGTAATCAACGTTTCCTAAATTCACACATTCTCTTTTGACGTAGGGTACATGCATATCGGGCTTCCCTGGTGACAGTCCATGGGGTCACTGAGAGTTGGACAAGACTGAGGTGACAGCACACATGCATGCATCTATGCACGTTAACGACTTTGGGAAATGCTAGTCTTAGAAGTACAGTACTCTGTGCATGAGTGCCAAGTCATTTCACTTGTGTCCAACTCTTTGCGACCTCATGGACCATAGCCAGCCAGGTTCCTCTGTCCATGGGATTCTCCAGGCAAGAATGCTGGAATGGGTTGCCATGCCCTCCTCCAGGGGATCTTCCCAACCCAGGGATCAGCCCGTGTCTCTTATGGCCGTCTTCATTGGCAGGCAGGGATCTTTACCACTAGTGCCACCTGGAAACTGGTACTGAAATCAGGAAAAAAACAAAAGTAGCTTCATTGTTCTACTTAGGATCGAGATGTTATCTTGTAATTTGCCTTCTAGAAGGTACTTTATATTTTATTTATGTTTTTCCAGTTTTATTTATTTATTTATTTTTTACTTTACAATATTGTATTTGTTTTGCCATGCATTGACATGAATCCGCCATGGGTGTACATGTATTCCCCATCCTGAACCCTCCTCCCACCTCCCTCCCCATCCCATCCCTCTGGGTCATCCCAGTGCACCAGCCCCGAGCACCAGTTCGAGCATCAAGCATCGAACCTGGACTGGCAATTCGTTTCACATATGATAATTGACATGTTTCAATGCCATTCTCCCATATCATCCTGCCCTCGCCCTCTCCCACAGAGTCCAAAAGACTGTTTTATACATCTGTGTCTCTTGCTGTCTCTCATACAGGGTTATTGTTAACATCTTTCTAAATTCCATATATGCACGTTAGTATACTGTATTGGTGTTTTTCTCTTTGGCTTACTTCACTCTGTATAATAGGCTCAGTTTCATCCACCTCATTAGAACTGATTCAAATGTATTCTTTTTTAATGGCTTAGTAATATTCCATTGTGTATAGTTACCACAGCTTTCTTATCCATTCGTCTGTTGATGGACATCTAGGTTTCTTCCACATCCTGGCTATTATAAACAGTGCTGCTATGAACATTGGGGTACACGTGTCTCTTTCAGTTCTGGTTTCCTCAGTGTGTATGCCGAGGAGTGGGATTGCTGGGTCATATGGCAGTTCTATTTCCAGTTTTTTAAGAAATCTCCACACTCTTCTCCATAGTTGCTGTACTAGTTTGCATTCCCACGAACAGCGTAAGAGGGTTCCCTTTTCTCCACACCCTCTCTGGCATTTATTGCTTGTAGACTTTTGGATAGCAGCCATTCTGACTGGCATGAAATGATACATCATTGTGGTTTTGATTTGCATTTCTCTGATAATGAGTAATGTTGAGCATCTTTTCATGTGTTTGTTAGCCATCTGTATGTCTTTGGAGAAATGTCTGTTTAGATCTTTGGCCCATTTTTTGATTGGGTCATTTATTTTTCTGGAATTGAGCTGCAGGAGTTGCTTGTATATTTTTGAGAATAATTCTTTGTCCATTGCTTCATTTGCTATTATTTTCTCCCATTCTGAAGGCTGTCTTTTCACCTTGCTTATGGTTTCCTTTGTTGTGCAGAAGCTTTTAATTTGATTTAGGTCCCATTAGTTTATTTTTGCTTTTATTTCCAATATTTTGGGAGGTGGGTCATAGAGGATCCTGCTGTGGTTTATGTCAGAGAGTGTTTTGCCTACGTTTTCCTCTAGGAGTTTAATAGTTTCTGGTCTTATGTTTAGATCTTTAATTCATTTGAGTTTATTTTTGTGTATGGTGTTAGAAAGTGTTTTAGTTTCATTCTTTTACAAGTGGTTGACCAGTTTTCCCAGCACCACTTGTTAAGGAGACTGTCTTGTCTCCATTGTATATTCTTGCCTCCTTTGTCAAAGATAAGGTGTCCATAGGCGTGTGGATTTATCTCTGGGTTTTCTATTTTGTTCCATTGATGTATATTTCTGTCTTTGTGCCAGTACCATACTGTCTTTTTTTTTTTTTTAATTTTTTTTTTCCAGTGGGTTTTGTCATACATTGATATGAATCAGCCATGGATTTACATGTATTCCCAATCCCGATCCCCCCTCCCACCTCCCTCTCCACCCGATTCCTCTGGGTCTTCCCAGTGCACCAGGCCGGAGCACTTGTCTCGTGCATCCCACCTGGGCTGGTGATCTGTTTCACCATAGATAGCATACATGCTGTTCTTTTGAAATATCCCACCCTCACATTCTCCCACAAAGTTCAAAAGTCTGTTCTGTATTTCTGTGTCTCTTTTTCTGTTCTGCATATAGGGTTATCGTTATCTCCTTTCTAAATTCCATATACATGTGTCAGTATGCTGTAATGTTCTTTATCTTTCTGGCTTACTTCACTCTGTATAATGGGCTCCAGCTTCATCCATCTCATTAGGACTGGTTCAAATGAATTCTTTTTAATGGCTGAGTAATATTCCATGGTGTATATGTACCACAGCTTCCTTATCCATTCATCTGCTGATGGGCATCTAGGTTGCTTCCATGTCCTGGCTATTATAAACAGTGCTGCGATGAACATTGGGGTGCACGTGTCTCTTTCAGATCTGGTTTCCTCAGTGTGTATGCCCAGAAGTGGGATTGCTGGGTCATATGGCAGTTCTATTTCCAGTTTTTTAAGAAATCTCCACACTGTTTTCCATAGCGGCTGTACTAGTTTGCATTCCCACCAACAGTGTAAGAGGGTTCCCTTTTCTCCACACCCTCTCCAGCATTTATTGCTTGTAGACTTTTCGATAGCAGCCATCCTGACTGGCGTGTAATGGTACCTCATTGTGGTTTTGATTTGCATTTCTCTAATAATGAGTGATGTTGAGCATCTTTTCATGTGTTTGTTAGCCATCTGTATGTCTTCTTTGGAGAAATGTCTGTTTAGTTCTTTGACCCATTTTTTGATTGGGTCATTTATTTTTCTGGAATTGAGCTGCAGGAGTTGCTTGTATATTTTTGAGATTAATCCTTTGTCTGTTTCTTCATTTGCTATTATTTTCTCCCAATCTGAGGGCTGTCTTTTCACCTTACTTATAGTTTCCTTTGTAGTGCAAAAGCTTTTAAGTTTCATTAGGTCCCATTTGTTTAGTTTTGCTTTTATTTCCAATATTCTGGGAGGTGGGTCATAGAGGATCTTGCTTTGATTTATGTCAGAGAGTGTTTTGCCTATGTTCTCCTCTAGGAGTTTTATAGTTTCTGGTCTTACATTTAGATCTTTAATCCATTTTGAGTTTATTTTTGTGTATGGTGTTAGAAAGTGTTCTAGTTTCATTCTTTTACAAGTGGTTGACCAGTTTTCCCAGCACCACTTGTTAAAGAGGTTGTCTTTTTTCCATTGTATATCCTTGCCTCCTTTGTCAAAGATAAGGTGTCCATAGGTTCGTGGATTTATCTCTGGGCTTTCTATTCTGTTCCATTGATCTATATTTCTGTCTTTGTGCCAGTACCATACTGTCTTGATGACTGTGGCTTTGTAGTAGAGTCTGAAGTCAGGCAGGTTGATTCCTCCAGCTCCATTCTTCTTTCTCAAGATTACTTTGGCTATTCGAGGTTTTTTGTATTTCCATACAAATTGTGAAATTCTTTGGTCTAGTTCTGTGAAAAATACTGTTGGTAGCTTGATAGGGATTGCATTGAATCTATAGACTGCTTTGGGTAGAATAGCCATTTTGACAATATTAATTCTTCCAATCCATGAACACGGTATGTTTCTCCATCTGTTTGTGTCCTCTTTGATTTCTTTCATCAGTGTTTTATAGTTTTCTATGTATAGGTCCTTTGTTTCTTTAGGTAGATATACTCCTAAGTATTTTATTCTTTTTGTTGCAATGGTGAATGGTATTGTTTCCTTAATTTCTCTGTCTGTTTTTTCATTGTTAGTATATAGGAATGCAAGGGATTTCTGTGTGTTAATTTTATATCCTGCAACTTTACTCTATTCATTGATTAGCTCTAGTAATTTTCTGGTAGAGTCTTTAGGGTTTTCTATGTAGAGGATCATGTCATCTGCAAACAGTGAGAGTTTTACTTCTTCTTTTCCTATCTGGATTCCTTTTACTTCTTTTTCTGCTCTGATTGCTGTGGCCAGAACTTCCAACACTATGTTGAATAGTAGTGGTGAGAGTGGGCACCCTTGTCTTGTTCCTGATTTCAGGGGAAATGCCTTCAATTTTTCACCATTGAGGGTGATGCTTGCTGTGGGTTTGTCATATATAGCTTTTATTATGTTGAGGTATGTTCCTTCTATTCCTGCTTTCTGGAGAGTTTTAATCATAAATGAATGTTGAATTTTGTCAAAGGCTTTCTCTGCATCTATTGAGATAATCATATGGTTTTTATCTTTCAATTTGTTAATGTGGTGTATTACATTGATTGATTTGCGGATATTAAAGAATCCTTGCATTCCTGGGATAAAGCCCACTTGGTCATGGTGTATGATTTTTTTAATATGTTGTTGGATTCTGTTTGCTAGAATTTTGTTAAGGAGTTTTGCATCTATGTTCATCAGTGATATTGGCCTGTAGTTTTCTTTTTTTGTGGCATCTTTGTCTGGTTTTGGAATTAGGGTGATGGTGGCCTCAGAGAATGAGTTTGGAAGCTTACCTTCATCTGCAATTTTCTGGAAGAGTTTTAGTAAGATAGGTGTTAGCTCTTCTCTAAATTTTTGGTAGAATTCAGCTGTGAAGCCATCTGGTCCTGGGCTTTTGTTTGCTGGAAGATTTTTGATGACAGTTTCGATTTCCTTGCTTGTGATGGGTCTGTTAAGATCTTCTATTTCTTCCTGGTTCAGTTTTGGAAAGTTATACTTTTCTAAGAATTTGTCCATTTCATCCAAGTTGTCCATTTTATTGGCATAGAGCTGCTGGTAGTAGTCTCTTATGATCCTTTGTATTTCAGTGTTGTCTGTTGTGATCTCTCCATTTTCATTTCTAATTTTGTTAATTTGGTTTTTCCCTCTTTGTTTCTTAATGAGTCTTGCTAATGGTTTGTCAATTTTGTTTATTTTTTCAAAAAACCAGCTTTTAGCTTTGTTGATTTTTGCTATGGTCTCTTTAGTTTCTTTTGCATTTATTTCTGCCCTGATTTTTAAGATTTCTTTCCTTCTGCTAACTCTGGGGTTCTTCATTTCTTCCTTCTCTAATTGCTTTAGGTGTAGAGTTAGGTTATTTAATTGGTTTTTTTCCTGTTTCTTGATGTAAGCCTGTAATGCTATGAACCTTCCCCTTAGCACTGCTTTTACAGTGTCCCATAGGTTTTGGGTTGTTGTGTTTTCATTTTCATTCATTTCTATACATATTTTGATTTCTTTTTTGATTTCTTCTATGATTTGTTGGTTATTCAGAAGCGTGTTATTTAGCCTCCATATTTTTGAATTTTAACAATTTTTTCCCTGTAATTGAGATCTAATCTTACTGCACTGTGGTCAGAAAAGATGACTGGAATGATTTCAATTTTTTTGAATTTTCCAAGACCAGATTTATGGCCCAGGATGTGATCTATTCTGGAGAATGTTCCGTGTGCACTTGAGAAAAAGGTGAAGTTGATTGTTTTGGGGTGAAATGTCCTATAGATATCAATTAGGTCTAGCTGGTCCATTGTGTCATTTAAGGTTTGTGTTTCCTTGCTAATTTTCTGTTTAGTTGATCTATCCATAGTTGTGAGTGGGGTATTAAAGTCCCCCACTATTATTGTGTTACTATTAATTTCCTCTTTCATACTCGTTAGCGTTTGCCGTACATATTGCGGTGCTATGTTGGGTGCATATATATTTATAATTGTTATATCTTCTTTTTTGATTGATCCTTTGATCATTATGTAGTGTCCTTCTTTGTCTCTTTTCACTTCCTTTATTTGAAAGTCTATTTTATCTGATATGAGTATTGCGACTCCTGCTTTCTTTTGGTCTCCGTTTGCATGAAATATTTTTTTCCAGCCCTTCACTTTTAGTCTGTATGTGTCTCTTGTTTTGAGGTGGGTCTCTTGTAGACAGCATATATAGGGGTCTTGTTTTTGTATCCATTCAGCCAATCTTTGTCTTTTGGTTGGGGCATTCAACCCATTTACATTTAGGGTAATTATTGATAGGTGTGGTCCCGTTGCCATTTACTTTGTTGTTTTGGGTTCACGTTTATACAACCTTTCTGCATTTCCTGTCTAGAGAAGATCCTTTAGCATTTGTTGAAGAGCTGGTTTGGTGGTGCTGAATTCTCTCAGCTTTTGCTTATCTGTAAAGCTTTTGAATTCTCCTTCATATCTGAATGAGATCCTTGCTGGATACAGTAATCTAGGTTGTAGGTTATTCTCTTTCATTACTTTCAGTACGTCCTGCCATTCCCTTCTGGCCTGGAGGGTTTCTATTGATAGATCAGCTGTTATCCTTATGGGAATCCCTTTGTGTGTTATTTGTTGTTTCTCCCTTGCTGCTTTTAATATTTGTTCTTTGTGTTTGATCTTTGTTAATTTGATTAATATGTGTCTTGGGGTGTTTCGCCTTGGGTTTATCCTGTTTGGGACTCTCTGGGTTTCTTGGATTTGGGTGGCTATTTCCTTCCCCATTTTAGGGAAGTTTTCAGCTATTATCTCCTTGAGTATTTTCTCATGGCCTTTCTTTTTGTCTTCTTCTTCTGGAACTCCTATGATTCGAATGTTGGGGTGTTTCACATTGTCCCAGAGGTCCCTGAGGTTGTCCTCATTTCTTTTGATCCTTTTTTCTTTTTTCCTCTCTGCTTCATTTATTTCCACCATTTTATCTTCTACCTCACTTATCCTATCTTCTGCCCCCGTTATTCTACTCTTGGTTCGCTCCAAAGTGTTTTTGATCTCATTCATTGCATTATTCATTTGTAATTGACTCTTTTTTATTTCTTCTAGGTCTTTATTAAACAGTTCTTGAATCTTTTCAATCTTTGTTTCCAGGCTATTTATCTGTAACTCCATTTTGTTTTCAAGATTTTGGATCATTTTTATTATCATTATTCTAAATTCTTTTTCAGGTAGATTCCCTATCTCCTCCTCTTTTGTTTAACTTGGTGGGCATTTTTCATGTTCCTTTACCTGTTGGGTATTTCTTTGCCTTTTCATCTTGTTTAGATTGCTGTATCTGGAGTGGGCTTTCTGTATTCTGGAGGTCAGTGGTTCCTTTTTGTTGTGGAGGATTAACCCAGTGGGTGGGGTTAGACGATTGGCTTGTCGAGATTTCCTGGTTAGGGAAGCTTGCGTCAGTGTTCTGGTGTGTGGAGCTTGATTTCTTCTCTTTGGAGAGCAATGTAGTGCCCAGTAATGAGTTTTGAGATGGGTCTATGTGTTAGGTGTGACCTTGGGCAGCCTGTATGTTGACGTTCAGGGCTATGTTCCTGCGTTGCTGGAGAATTTGCGTGGTATGTTTTGCTCTAAAACTTATTGGCTCTTGTGTGGTGGTTGGTTTCAGTGTAGGTATGGAGGCTTTTGGACAGTCACTTATTACTTAAAGTTCCTTGTAGTCAGAAGTTTTCTGGTGTTCTCAGGTTTTGGGCTTAAGTCTCCTGCCTCTGGGTTTCAGTTTTATTCTTCCTGTAGTCTCAGGACTTCTCCAACTATACAGCCCTGATAAGAAAACTTCTAGGTTAATGGCTAAAAGATTCTCCCCCGTTAGGGACACCCAGAGAGGTTCACAGAGTCACATGAAGAAGAGAAGAGGGAGGAGGGAGATAGAGATGAACAGGAGGAGAAAAAGGGGGACTCAAGAGGAGAGAGACAGATCTACGCAGCTGTCTGTTCCCAGAGTGTTCTCCATAGCCCAGTCACCTACAAAGATTCACAGAATTGGATTGGGAAGAGAAGGGGAAAGGAGGAAATAGAGGTGTTCTGAGGTAGAAAACAGAGAGTCAAGATTGGGAGAGAATAATCTTCGGTTTAAAAATAGGGCTTCTCTTCTTTTTTTTTTTTGTAAGGTTATAGTGTATTGGAAATGAAAATTAAGGAGTAGTAGAGGAGTACTAGAGGACTTTAAAAGAAATAAGAGAAAAAGAAAAATAGAAAATAGAAGAGAAAAAGGAAAGAAAAAAAAAGAAAGAAAGAAAAAAAAATTTTTTCCCCCCTAATTAAAAAATCATAAAAGTCTATGGAAATGAAAGTTAAGGAGTAATGGGGGAGTAATAGGGGATTTTAAAGGAAAATAAAAGAGAAAAAAGAAAAAAGAAAAAAGAAAAAAAAGAAAAAAATAAAAAAAAATTAAAAAAAAAAAAAAGAGAGAAAAAAGTAAAATTATATCTAGGAGTTTCTCTGGAGCTGTTGTGGTCAGTGTGGGTTCGGCTCAGTTTCAGATAGCTCCTCGTTCCAGCTTACGCTTCTCGATATCTACAGGCTCCTCCAGTGTAGTCAATGTTTCCTAGAGGGATTTTAATCTGTTGCACCAGTCCCTTCTGAAGCGGTTCCCTTTGTGTATTTGGCTTCTGTTTGCCGGTCTCTTCAGAGCCTCATTTCTGCCCTGACACAGGCGGGCGGAGGTGGACTCTTATTCAGGTAGCTAGTTCCGTCGCTCCGCGGGGAGGGGCTTGCGCTGCCGGGAGGGGCCGACCCTGCCCTCTCCGTCTGCGCCACTCAGGCTCCCGGCTGTTCTATATGGAGCGCGCCCCGCGCTGCGCGAGGTTCCAGCCCTCGGGTGTTCCACAAAAGCGCGGAAGGAAAACCTGCGCCCGCTCTCAGTGCCTTCCCCGTCAGAGCGGTCCAGGCAGCGAGGGGCTTGGTGGGCGCACTCTCCCCAGATGTGGTGCGCCCCCTCCCTTCCGCGGACCCAGTCTCAGTTTCCGCTGGCGCCAGTCAGGTGCGCGCGCCTTCTGCCCTCCGCGTCCCCAGCCCCAGTCCCCGCCCGCGCCGGTCGGGTGCCTGCGCCCTGTGTCTCGCCGCGACCTTCCCCTCCTCCCTGCCTCCTGCCTCCGGCGGAGCTGGGCCGGTCCGCAGCCTGCGAGCTCCTCTCTGGACCCTCTCGGTCCCTTTGTTCTGCGAACGGCCGGCAGTGTGTTCGGGCCGGTTAATTTACTCTCTCTCTTTTGGTCTCCCACAGTTCATGTTGGCAACTCACAGAAGCTCCCTCCGATTGTCCTCAGGGCACTCAGGCCCGGACCCTACCCCAAGCAATGCTGCCTAAGAGCTCCCAGGACGGATCTCCGTCCTTAGCTCTTTTGTCTCACTTTTTATCTTTTATATTTTGTCCTACCTCCTTTCGAAGACAATGGGCTGCTTTTCTGGGCGCCTGATGACCTCAGCTAGCGATCAGAAGTTGTTTTGCGAAGTTTGCTCTGCGTTCAGTTATTCTTTTGATGAATTTGTAGGAGAGAAAGTGGTCTCCCCGTCCTACTCCTCCGCCATCTTCTATTTATTAAAACTTTTATATCAGGATTACATATTAAATTTTAACTCCTATCAAAAAATAAATAAATAAATAGGGATGATAATACTTCTCTTCGTTGTGAGAATAAAGTCAGATAACAGATGAAAAGTGCCTGGCATGTAGATAAGACTCTCTTGACAGGTATTGTTTTTCTTTTTACTTAAACATTGTGTCTGCCTACCATTCAGCAATTCACAAACATACAAAACCAAAAGTAATTTACACAAAAAAGAAACATGGTGTTTATCTTCCTTGGATATTTATAATCCATGGTAGAAATTATGTGGTCTCTTTTTCCAAGATGGGATGTCAACTAAGACCTGTATGCTCTACCTCTCCTTAAACCTAAGCTCTAAAGTTATAAATTGATATATCATGTCAACACAAAAGAAGAAAGGACTATTCGTAAAAGTCAGTTACACTCAATTTCATTCTAAGTACTATGTTAGGCATACATATACTTTATCACAGTGCCCCATTTTAAGGGCTTCCCTGGTGGCTCAGTCGGTAAAGAATCTGCCTGCAATGAAGGAGACCCGGATTTGATTCCTGGGTCAGGAAGATCCCTTGGAGAAGGAAATGGCAACCCACTTCAGTATTCTTGCCTGGAGAATCCCCATGGCCCGAGGAGCCTGGCAGGCTACAGTCCATGGGGTCACAAGAGTCGGACACGACTCAGTAACTAAACCACCACCACCACCGATCCCACTTTCAAGATGAAGAAACAGAGGTTCAAAATGGTCGAGTAACTTGTCTTAGACCCCAGTGAAGTAAAACGACAAAATCAGGAATCATATTTGGATCTGTTCAGTTTCAAAGACCATACACTTTCCCTGATGTTTAGCTGCCAAGTTTAGTTTCTAACCACAATGTCATAAACTATTGTTCCAAGAAAACAAGACCGCTGTTTACTATCTGTCATGGCTAGTTTTTAAATCAAGCCTGAGGATATAAAAGTTATGACCTCTACATCTTAAGTAAAAGCCTACTTGAATTAAAACAAAACAATGGAAAATGCCTTAGTAATAGTATGTGAAAAATCTTCACAATGTGAGATAGCAACTGGCTTTGTTCGGTGGAATGTCTCTGCACGGAGCTAGATGGACATCAGTGGGTGTCAGAGCGGTCAGTTTCACCAGAATAGAATACATGAGTCTAAAGCTATGCGTTCTCTGTTTCTGGTCACCATGCCATAAGTTCAACTCTGCCATAATTATCCTTTTCTACAGTTTATTAACCTTCATCCCAACAGGATTGTAGATTCTGACTAGGCTTAAATTTAAATGGAAAAACAAATTCAATTCATTCTTTCAGTATATGAGTCATGTAGGCAAGAAAACTGTGACTGGCAGTATCTTTTCTAGTTACACAATGCTCTGACAGTGCACACTTCTCCAGGGAGCCACTACCCAAGGCTGGGCCCCAGAGGGGGTGGCCCCTAATCTGTGCTACCATCACCAGCCCCTACCACACCTGCTACAGCTTCTGGTACATAGTGGATGTTCAGTACATATGTGTTCAATGAAGAAATGAATGCAGCTGTGTCTGCCCAAGCCAGCAGAGGAACTTAAAATCAGTCCTTCCTGATTCCTCGTACTAAGATTGTTCTGTCTGTGCCTCCTGGCTACCAACTAAAACTTCCCAACTCACAGGCTAAAGGCAGTCTCAGGTTTTCATTTGTAAAGTCATGATACCTGTCTACTCCCCAGGTCTTAAGAGGATTAAAATGGATGAGGCTGCCAGAAGTTTGGGAATCACAGTAATATGCCCCACACCCTCCAGAATGGGACAGAAGGAATATATCTGATTTTCATCCATGGCCTCATGTCAAGATTTTTTAAGAAGCTTTCAAAAGATAGAAAGCCAGTGAGATAGAATCTTGCCCCTGGTGATGTGAAGGTATAGCCAAGATTTGAAGATCACAAGGCTGGAGGAGGTCAAGAGGAGCAACCTCAGCCTCGCACAAGCAGGAAGAAGCATCTTGCTTTTCTAGAAGGGGAAGGTAAGAGGATGGAAAATGCAACACAGTGCGACACCTATTGATGTCAAAACGTCCTTTCCCAGACTGTAGTCCTCACTGCTGCCTGTGGCCCACCTATACCACCCCCTCCTGCTCCTCCAAATCACCCTGGAGCAGCCTGTGGTCTCATCTTCGACTGGGCAATGGTAACCTGCTCAAGTATATTCCTCTTTTAAAACAGAGCTAGTCTCTTCTACTTTCTACACAGTGTCCCAGTCCCAGTCCTCACAAGCCCTGTTCTGTCTCCTATCCCCACCTCCCACATGGGATCCTCACCTTAAAACTGGAGTTCCTAGTGACAAGTCCCACATGAATATGGCTGGACTGTGTATAAGCTCCAGGCACCATAGAAAGGACCACATCCAGTAAGTAATGAAAACAAACTGGAGAAAGGAGCGTAAACAAAAACCCAAAATGTCAGAACTCTTAATTTCTAAAATATTCAATCAGCTCATACAGTTCAATATAAAAAAATAAACAATCCAATAAAAAAATTGGCAGAAGACCTAAATAGACATTTCTCCAAAAACAACATAGGGATGTCCATAAAGCACGTGAAAAATGCTCAGCATCACGAATTACCAGAGAAATGCAAATCAAACTACAATGAGGTATCACCTCACACAGATTATAATGGTCATCATTAAAAAGTCTACAAATAACAAATGCTGGAGAGGATGTGAGAAAAGGGAATCCGCCTCCACTGTTAATGGGAATGTTCATTGGTATAGCCATTATGGAGAACGGTATGGAGGCTCCTTTAAAAACTAAAATGAGAAGTACCATATGATCCAGCAATCCCACTCCTAGCCATAAATCTGGAAAAGGCAAAAACTAATTCAGAAAGATACATGTACCCCAATATTCATAGCAGCACGAATGTTCTCTGGGTTATAAGAGTCACTGATGCATCACGTTGGAAAAAATACCTCTAGTACGGTGTAGAAATATACATGTGCACACACACACCCATGATTCGGAGGTTAAAAGCCTACATTCACAGCTCAACTGTTTATAGACTAAATGTGTCTCCCAAAATTCATGTGTTGAAGTACTAAACACCACTGTGACTATATTTGGAGATGGGTGCTCTACGGAAGTGGTGGTGGTGATTTAGTCGCTAAGTCGTGTCCAACTCTTGTGACCCCATGGACTGTAGCTTGTCAGGCTTCTCTGTCCATGGGATTTCCCTGGCAAGACTATTGGCATGGATTGCCATTTCCTTCTCCAGGGGATCTTCCCAATCCAGGAACTGAACCTGGTCTTCTGCATTGCACGTGGTCTCCTGCATTGCAGGTGGATTCTCTACCAACTGAGCCACCAGAGAAGCTCGGTTCAGGTTAAATGAGATCACAGGAATGGGGCCTTGGTCCAGCAGGACCAGTGTCCTCATAAGGAGAGATACCAGAGGGCCCGGTTCCTTTTTCTGCCTTGTGGGGACAGAGAAGACTGCAAGCCAAGAAAAGGGTTCTCATCAGAAACTGACCTTGCCATATCTTAATCTGGGACTTCTAGCCTCCAGAACAATGATAAAATAAATGTCTGTTTTTTAAGCCACTCAATCAATGGTATTTTGTTACTGATACAACAACCTTAGACAAGTCACAACATCTCCAAGCCTCAGTTTCCTCATCAATAAAAAAGAGATAAGTCCTACCTCTTCATAAACATCAAATGAGGTAATGTATGTTTTTAAGGGCTCTGCAGACAGTAGAGTATTAAGTAGGCATTAATCACTCATTAATCTCCACCTCTGTGCTCTCATACTTAAATCCTTTGCTAGCTAAATATTTACCACATTGTATTAGATAGAATTGTTTTTTTCCTGTCTCCCTTGTCAGACAGTAAAAATCCTTCTGGCCAGGAGCCAAGTCTCATTCATCTTTGTACCTCCAATGCCAAGACACACAGTCACTGCTCAAGAAATGACTGCAGAATGATCCCTAGGTGGCCTTAGATACCCTTTCTCTGTGTCCCATAACAGCCCCACACATACTGTCATCACTTAGCATCAGGTGCTGAAGTTAATAATTTTCAATTTTTCTTCGCCACTGGAGTAAGAGCTTCCAGGTGACAAAGACCACATAGTATCATTATTGTGTCCTGAATGACGAGTACAGTGCCTGGCCCCAAGTAGGGAATCAGTAAATGTTGATGAAAATAAGGGAAATAATGCATTTCTTGAAGAATCAACATCCTTGAATTTTAGTGCTCACAGTTGTCCTGTATTCAATCCACCATCATCAATGGAACCAACTCAATGCCCTTCACCCCACTCAGTTTTTGTTCAAAGGGTTTCTAAAAGGTCCCATCTCATGTAGCTCTTTTATCCTATTATAACTAGCAAAGGTTCTGAATGCACTGTTTTATTGTACAAATCAATATCATCCCCCCAGAGAACCAAGACCAGTCACTTACAGAATCAGTAGTTGCTATGCAACCACCCTCCAAAGTTCAGGTTGAAAGATCCAGATCTAAGGTAGTGATTTTTCCTACCTAGAAGAGACTATAATTTCTAGGGAAAAATAGACCATTATGCAGAGCCACTCAATCTTCTTGCAAAAGGAAATTTAACCACATCAGAAAAGTATATTTTCTATGTCTTCTAAACTGGGCATATGTAGCCTTTTTATAAAGAGATATGTATATTTAGCTACTGGATCCCAAACACACACTATATATAAATGTGTATAATTTATAAATATTTATGTCTGTATATCAGAGAGTAAATATTTATTATGACAAAGTAGTTCCAGGAGGGTCAAATTAGCCTATTTCTTTTTACAAATGTAAGCATTTTAAATGAGTTTCTATTTCCTCATAGTAAAAAATAATTCTGAAAACAGAGAAATATTTAAAGAGAAAACAAAGAAGCCATATCAAACAACTTAGATAAAACCACTGTTGGTATTGTTGGTAATTGTTGCTATGTAATCTTCCAGATGTTTACACAAAAGACATTAAAAACATTATATATATTTATATTATTATTATATATAATGTTTTTATGCATGTACAAACGTTTGAAATATAACTATTGTATATTTAGCTAGAATATCTATTTTCTTACTAAAATGGAAACATATTCTATGCATGGTTTAGATACCTCCTGTCTTTAAAGCTTCACATTATTCCATGGATGTCTTTTCTAAGTTCAGTTCACTTCAGTTCAGTCACTCAGTCGTGTCCAACTCTGTGACTCCATGGACTGCAGCACGCCAGGCTTCCCTGTCCATCACCAACTCCTGGAGCTTACTCAAACTCATGTCTATAGAGTCGGTGATGCCATCCAACCACCTCGTCCTCTGCCGTCCCCTTCTCCTCCCACCTTCAATCTTTCCCAGCATCAGAGTCTTTTCAAGTGAGTTAGGTCTTCGCATCAGGTGGCCAAAGTATTGGAGTTTCAGCTTCAGCATCAGTCCTTCCAATGAATATTCAGGACTGATTTACTTTAGGATGTCCAAGGGACTCTCAAGAGTCTTCTTCAACACCACAGTTCAAAAGCATCAGTTCTTCAGGGCTTAGCTTTCTTTAGAGTCCAACTCTCACATTCATACATGACTACTGGAAAAACCATAGCTTTGACTAGATGGACCTTTTTATACAGTGGAAGTGACAAATAGATTCAAGGGATTAGATCTGACAGACAGAGTGCCTGAAGAACTATGAACAGAGGTTCATAACATTGTATAGGAGGCAGTGATCAAGATGATCCCCAAGAAAAAGAAATGCAAAAAGGCAAAATGGTTGTCTGAGGAGGCCTTACAAATAGCTGAGAAAAGAAGGGAAGTAAAAGGCAAAGGAGAAAAGGAAAGCTATACTCATTTGAGTGCAGAGTTCCAAAGAATAGCAAGGAGAGATAAGAAGGCCTTCCTCAGCAATCAATGCAAAGAAATAGAGGAAAACAATAGAATGGGAAAGATTAGGGATCGCTTCAAGAAAATTAGAGATACCAAGTGAACATTTCATACAAAGATGGGCACAATAAAGGACAGAAATGGTGTGGACCTAAAAGAATCAGAAGATATTAAGATGAAGTGGCAAGAATACACAGAAGAACTATACAAAAAAGATCATCATGACCCAGATACTTAATGGTGTGATCACTCACCTAGAGCCAGACATTCTAGAATGTGAAGTCAAGTGGGCCTTAGGAAGCATCACTTTTCTAAGTTAGCATATACTTACAGCATTATTTTGAAGGCTGCATAATATGTTCTGGCTTAAATGTATTAACATCTATTTAATTATTTTCCTATTTTGTTCATTTTTCACCATCATAAATAATATTTAAAAGACATCCTCATGCACACATCTTTGCAAATTCTTCTGATTGTTTCAGTAAAATCAATTCATGGATTGAATCAAAGATATGCAATTATATTAAGGCTTTTAGATCATTTACAAATAAATTACCTAATCCTAGGCACTCACCCCACAAAGCCAGGATTTTAGATCAGTACAAATTTAGTCAAATCTTTAAAATTTTTTAATTTATTTTGTTTTATTTATTTTTAATGGTGGGAGTATGGTTTATTAAGCTGTTCCATAGTACAGGCGCTTGCCCATGGCATTCTTAAGGTACAAAGCCCAAACATTCCACCAATTTCTTTGAGCAATGACACCAGGAAGTTGACAGCTAAGTGGATGTTGTACACAAGCTCATCATCTGTCATCATCATGTGGCCAACAGGCGCTGTCAGACATGGCATCTTCTTCATCTGGAACTTGATGGTGGACTTGACTTCATCACCTTTGGCTGCCATGTTCTCATTATGGGTCAGCAAGGAAGAGAATTTGCCACTTTTTAAAGTCTGGACCCAGGATTCATGGGATCTGCTTGATCAGAGACTCTGAAGCCAAAAAGGCATCATTCTTCTTGGCCACTTCCATGCACTGCCAAGATCCTATCCTTGTTCCTTTTCCCCACTCAATCCTGAGAAACTGAATATACAGATGATGGCCAGACTTTATATAAAAGTAAAACTGTGACCCACCACCCACAGAAACCAACTCAAAGAAGCGAATCTACTGTCTGCAGCCATCAGTCGCTGTAGCCATCAGTCCAAAATGGCCAAGACTCAATTAATAATTGACAATTTCTCTAATTTTTGCTCCCACTTCTAACTTAAGACCAACAAGAGAAAGCCAAATACAGCCTCCTATCTAGGCAAATAGGATGTCCCACTTCCAGTTAGCCCACCAAAACTTCCCCATGCCAACAGGACTTACCTAAAGCATTCCTTTTTTTCCTATTATAAAGTTTTTCCTCTCCTCCCCCTGTTTCTTTGCCAAAAGCAAATCATGGTAAATGATTCCCTTGTGACAGACAGCAAACTGAATAAATAGCCTTTGCCTGGATAGCCTTCATCTATGTCCACAACCTCGACTCAAGCCCTGCTGCTGAGAGTTGACTCAAACTTTTTTAATAAACACCCTTCACATTCTCAATTCAACCTGCAGTGGGCAGATTACTGTAACCAAAGGTTCAGTTCAGTTCAGCTCAGTCGCTTAGTTGTGTCCAACTCTTTGTGATCCCATGAACCGCAGCACGCCAGGCCCCCCTGTCCATCACTAACTCCCAGAGTTTACTCATGCCCATCCAAAGGTTAGTCCTTTCTTATTTGAGATATGATGGCCCAGAGGCTAGTGTGGCAACCCAGAGAGCTCTAGACCACAAAAACCTAGACCCCTGGCTGGGAACTCAGAGTCCCTTCTTGGCTCTGCCATTAACCTGCTTTATGTTTTCAGGCTTGTCTTTATGTTTCAATTCCTCCTCTATAAAATGGGAACAAATCCTATGCTCATTCACAGACTTAGTGTAAGAACAAGACAAAATACAATATAGGACTGAGCGTTGAAATGGTTACTAATTATGAAATGTAAGATGTTATCACCGACACATGCAGCCCTTCTTTCAACACCCCCTGGTGTCTCAGACATGGAAGAGATCAAACAGGGATAAAGAAGGGAGGGGAAAAAATTGGCTCAAGGCACAACTAGCTGGACAGAGTGAGGAAGCACAAGCTGGCCAGCGGCTGGAACTGGTTCCCAGTCATGTTATTCTATGCTTTTAAACTCCCACACACACCCCATCCTCCGCCAAAATACATAAACCTCTTTGAATTACACTCCTTCTCTTACAGGAGCAATTGACTACAGTTGGATATAATTTTCCTTTGTTTGTTTTAATTTATGGATGACCAGGAATGCTGCCCTGCCTCCTTTTTTCAAATACCCACCACTCCTCCTCCATCAGAGGACCTCTTCTGGGGTCTTCGTTTTCTGGTAAAATTTTTTGATAAGAATAGTTGTGGTTAGAGGGAGCTCCAAGCACAGCTCCAAGCCTTAAGGCTCATTAAGGACTTTCCCCAACTGTGCCTAAGGCAGTAAATCATTGGGTGCAGGAAAAGTAGGTTGGGCGAGAGGGCAACCAGAGCGCCCTTTAGTTGGCTTCAGAAAGAAAGGCTGCCTGGGTTTCATTCCAGGATGACAGTCCCCAGGATCAAGAAGAGTTTGAGGAACGTAAGAGGAAAGAAATCAAGACTTACAAACAGACTTTACATCTCTCAGCCAGCACCTGTTATTTTGCAAGTAAGCAAAGCAAAGAGAAAATGAATGTTACAGGTTGCTCAAGAGAGCATCTTGGCTTAAGAGTTTCTGACTTAAAATCACCAAGAATGACTCACACCCACATAGAAGGCAGTTTTTTACTAAAGTACCTCCTACAAATATTAAAAGCAGCAAGGGAAAAACAACAAATAATACACAAGGGGATTCCCATAAGGATAACAGCTGATCTTTCAATAGAAACTCTACTGCCAGAAGGGAATGGCAGGACATACTTAAAGTGATGAAAGAAAATAACCTACAGCCCAGATTACTGTACGAAGCAAGGATCTCATTCAAATATGAAGGAGAAATCAAAAGCTTTACAGACAAGCAAAAGCTGAGAGAATTCAGCACCACCAAACCAGCTCTTCAACAAATGCTAAAGGATCTTCTCTAGACAAGAAACACAGAAAGGGTGTATAAACTTGAACCCAAAACAACAAAGTGAATGGCAACAGGATCATACTTATCAATAATTACCTTAAATGTAAATGGGTTGAATGCCCCAACCAAAAGACAAAGACTGGCTGAATGGATACAAAAACAAGACCCCTAAATATGTTGTCTACAAGAGACCCACCTCGAAACAAGAGACATTTACAGACTGAAAGTCTGGAAAGGGCTGGAAAAAGACATTTCATGCAAATGGAGACCAAAAGAAAGCAGGAGTAGCTATACTCATATCAGATAAAATAGACTTTAAAACAAAGGCTGTGAAAAGAGACAAAGAAGGATACTACATAATGATCAAAGAATAAATCCAAGAGACGATATAACAATTATAAATATATATGCACCCAACATAGGCACACCACAATAGGTAAGACAAATGCTAAGTATGAAAGGGGAAATTAACAATAACACAATAATAGTGCGAGACTTTAATACCCCACTCACAGCTATGGATAGATCAACTAAACAGAAAATTAACAAGGAAACACAAACTTTAAATGATACAATAGACCAGTTAGACCTAATTGATATTTATAGGACTGCTGCTGCTGTTAAGTCGCTTCACTCGTGTCCAACTCTGTGAGACCCCATAGACTGCAGCCCACCAGGCTCCCCCGTCCCTGGGATTCTCCAGACAAGAACACTGGAGTGGGTTGCCAATTTCACCCCAAAACAATGAATTTCACCTTTTTCTCAAGCGCACACAGAACCTTCTCCAGATAGATCACATCCTGGGCCATAAATCTAGCCTTGGTAAATTCAAAAAAATTGAAATCATTCCAAGCATCTTTTCTGACCACAATGCAGTAAGATAAGATGTCAATTACAGGCGAAAAACTATTAAAAATTATGGAGGCTGAACAACACGCTGCTGAATAACCAACAAATCACAGAAGAAATTAAAATATGCATAGAAATGAATGAAAATGAAAACACAACAATACAAAACCTATGGGACACTGTAAAAGCTGTGCTAAGGGGAAGGTTCACAGCAATACAGGCTTACCTCAAGAAACAAGAAAAAGGTCAAATAAATAACCTAACTCTACACCTAAAGCAAGTAGAAAAGGAAGAAATGAAGAACCTCAAGGGTAGTAGAAGGAGAGAAGTCTTAAAAATTAGGGCAGAAATAAATGCAAAAGAAACAAAAGAACCATAGCAAAATCAACAAAGCCAAAAGTTGGTTCTTTAGAAGACATATAAAATTGACAAACCATTAGCCAGACTCATCAAGAAAAAAAGGGAGAAAAATCAAATCAACAAAATTGGAAATGAAAATGGAGAGATCACAACAGACAACACTGAAATACAAAGGATCATAAGAGACTATTATCAGTAACTATATGCCAATAAAATGGACAACTTGGAAGAAATGGACAAATTCTTAGAAAAGTACAACTTTCCAAAACAGAACCAGGAAGAAATAGAAAATCTTAACAGACACATCACAAGCACAGAAATTGAAACTGTAATCAGAAACCTTCCAACAAATAAAAGCCCAGGAACAGATGGCTTCACAGCTGAATTCTACCAACAATTTAGAGAAGAGCTAACACCTATCCTACTCAAAGTCTTCCAGAAAATCACAGAGGAAGGTAAACTTCCAAACTCATTCTATGAGGCCACCATCACCTTAATACCAAAACCTGACAAAGATGCCACAAAACAAGAAAACTACAGGCCAATATCACTGATGAACAAAGATGCAAAAATCCTTAACAAAATTCTAGCAAACAGAATCCAACAACATATTAAAAAGATCATACAATATGACCAAGTGGGCTTTATCCCAGGGATGCAAGGATTCATCAATATCCACAAATCAATCAATGTAATGCACCACATTAACAAACTGAAAAATAAAAAACATATGATTATCTCAATAGATGCAGAGAAACCTTTGACATAATTCAACATCCATTTATGATAAAAAAAGAAAAACCCTCCAGAAAGCAGGCAAAGAGGAACATACCTCAACATAATAAAAGCTATATATGACAAACCCACAGCAAACATTATCCTCAATGGTAAAAAACTGAAAGCATTTCCCTAAAATCAGGAACAAGACAAGGGTGCCCACTCTCACTACTACTATTCAACATAGTTTTGGAAGTTTTGGCCACAGCAATCAGAGCAGGAAAAGAAATAAAAGGAATCCAGATGGGAAAAGAAGAAGTAAAACTCTCACTGTTTGCAGACGACATGATCCTCTACATAGAAAACCCTAAAGACTCTACCAGAAAATTACTAGAGCTAATCAATGAATAGAGTAAAGTTGCAGGATATAAAATTAACACACAGAAATCCCTTGCATTCCTATACACTAACAATGAGAATACAGAAAGAGAAATTAAGGAAACAATTCCATTCACCATTGCAATGAAAAGAATAAAATACTTAGGAATATATCTACCTAAAGAAACAAAAGACCTATATATAGAAAACTATAAACCACTGGTGAAAGAAATCAAAGAGGACACAAATAGATGGAGAAATATACTGTGTTCATGGATTGGAAGAATCAATATAGTGAAAATGAGTATATTACCCAAAGCAATCTGTAGATTCAATGCAATCCTTATCAAGCTACCAACAGTATTTTTCAGAGAACAAGAACAAATAATTTCACAATTTGTATGAAAATACAAAAAACCTCGAATAGCCAAAGCAATCGTAAGAAAGAAGAATGGAACTGAAGGAATCAAACGACCTGACGTCAGGCTCTAATACAAAACCAGAGTCAAGACAGTATGGTGAAGAAGGTAAGCTTCCAAACTCATTCTCTGAGGCCACCATCACCCTAATTCCAAAACCAGACAAAGATGCCACAAAAAAAGAAAACTACAGGCCAATATCACTGATGAACATAGATGCAAAACTCCTTAACAAAATTCTAGCAAACAGAATCCAACAACATATTAAAAAAATCATACACCATGACCAAGTGGGCTTTATCCCAGGAATGCAAGGATTCTTTAATATCCGCAAATCAATCAATGTAATACACCACATTAACAAATTGAAAGATAAAAACCATATGATTATCTCAATAGATGCAGAGAAAGCCTTTGACAAAATTCAACATTCATTTATGATTAAAACTCTCCAGAAAGCAGGAATAGAAGGAACATACCTCAACATAATAAAAGCTATATATGACAAACCCACAGCAAGCATCACCCTCAATGGTGAAAAATTGAAGGCATTTCCCCTGAAATCAGGAACAAGACAAGGGTGCCCACTCTCACCACTACTATTCAACATAGTGTTGGAAGTTCTGGCCACAGCAATCAGAGCAGAAAAAGAAGTAAAAGGAATCCAGATAGGAAAAGAAGAAGTAAAACTCTCACTGTTTGCAGATGACATGATCCTCTACATAGAAAACCCTAAAGACTCTACCAGAAAATTACTAGAGCTAATCAATGAATAGAGTAAAGTTGCAGGATATAAAATTAACACACAGAAATCCCTTGCATTCCTATATACTAACAATGAAAAAACAGACAGAGAAATTAAGGAAACAATACCATTCACCATTGCAACAAAAAGAATAAAATACTTAGGAGTATATCTACCTAAAGAAACAAAGGACCTATACATAGAAAACTATAAAACACTGATGAAAGAAATCAAAGAGGACACAAACAGATGGAGAAACATACCGTGTTCATGGATTGGAAGAATTAATATTGTCAAAATGGCTATTCTACCCAAAGCAGTCTATAGATTCAATGCAATCCCTATCAAGCTACCAACAGTATTTTTCACAGAACTAGACCAAAGAATTTCACAATTTGTATGGAAATACAAAAAACCTCGAATAGCCAAAGTAATCTTGAGAAAGAAGAATGGAGCTGGAGGAATCAACCTGCCTGACTTCAGACTCTACTACAAAGCCACAGTCATCAAGACAGTATGGTACTGGCACAAAGACAGAAATATAGATCAATGGAACAGAATAGAAAGCCCAGAGATAAATCCACGAACCTATGGACACCTTATCTTTGACAAAGGAGGCAAGGATATACAATGGAAAAAAGACAACCTCTTTAACAAGTGGTGCTGGGAAAACTGGTCAACCACTTGTAAAAGAATGAAACTAGAACACTTTCTAACACCATACACAAAAATAAACTCAAAATGGATTAAAGATCTAAATGTAAGACCAGAAACTATAAAACTCCTAGAGGAGAACATAGGCAAAACACTCTCTGACATAAATCAAAGCAAGATCCTCTATGACCCACCTCCCAGAATATTGGAAATAAAAGCAAAACTAAACAAATGGGACCTAATGAAACTTAAAAGCTTTTGCACTACAAAGGAAACTATAAGTAAGGTGAAAAGACAGCCCTCAGATTGGGAGAAAATAATAGCAAATGAAGAAACAGACAAAGGATTAATCTCAAAAATATACAAGCAACTCCTGCAGCTCAATTCCAGAAAAATAAATGACCCAATCAAAAAATGGGCCAAAGAACTAAACAGACATTTCTCCAAAGAAGACATACAGATGGCTAACAAACACATGAAAAGATGCTCAACATCACTCATTATTAGAGAAATGCAAATCAAAACCACAATGAGGTACCTTTACACACCAGTCAGGATGGCTGCTATCGAAAAGTCTACAAGCAATAAATGCTGGAGAGGGTGTGGAGAAAAGGGAACCCTCTTACACTGTTGGTGGGAATGCAAACTAGTACAGCCGCTATGGAAAACAGTGTGGAGATTTCTTAAAAAACTGGAAATAGAACTGCCATATGACCCAGCAATCCCACTTCTGGGCATACACACTGAGGAAACCAGATCTGAAAGAGACACGTGCACCCCAATGTTCATCGCAGCACTGTTTATAATAGCCAGGACATGGAAGCAACCTAGATGCCCATCAGCAGATGAATGGATAAGGAAGCTGTGGTACATATACACCATGGAATATTACTCAGCCATTAAAAAGAATTCATTTGAACCAGTCCTAATGAGATGGATGAAGCTGGAGCCCATTATACAGAGTGAAGTAAGCCAGAAAGATAAAGAACATTACAGCATACTGACACATGTATATGGAATTTAGAAAGGAGATAACGATAACCCTATATGCAGAACAGAAAAAGAGACACAGAAATACAGAACAGACTTTTGAACTTTGTGGGAGAATGTGAGGGTGGGATATTTCAAAAGAACAGCATGTATACTATCTATGGTGAAACAGATCACCAGCTCAGGTGGGATGCACGAGACAAGTGCTCCGGCCTGGTGCACTGGGAAGACCCAGAGGAATCGGGTGGAGAGGGAGGTGGGAGGGGGGATCGGGATTGGGAATACATGTAAATCCATGGCTGATTCATATCAATGTATGACAAAACCCACTGGAAAAAAAAAAAAAAAGTTTTAATAAATAAACTATAGTTGAAAGAGTATCTCCCTAACTTGGTAAAGAATAGCTAATCAACAGCCAGAAATATTCTTTTTTTAAAAATTTTTTTAAAATATCAATTTATTTATTTTAATTGGAGGCTAATTACTTTACAATATTGTATTTACATTCAAAGATACTAAAAAATAAGACAAGCTCATTGCTTTCCCAAAGTCATACACCCAGTGGCAGAGTTGGGATTCCAAGCCAAGGGGTAGACTCCTTGAAGTAAATCACTGAAGATGTGGCTGTTATTATCAATATTATTATTTTTTGATTTATTTTCATCATGAGACTTACATTCCAGTACTGATATGCTGGAACTTGCTGAATAAATGAAAAATAGAATTAGTGCCTGCAGGAAGTGTGTGCTTAACTGTCCAGGATGATTATTCATGAATGGAAGCATAAGCTGAGTGAACAGAATAATTTCCCCTAAAGAACCCAGGGCTCTTTGGGCAGGTAACATCTACAATGTAATGATCACACGCTAATAATCTTAATGTTTGCCTAATATTTCATTGACTGAATGAACGATGATTTCCTTAATTGTTTTGCCTTTGCTGGACATTTTGTTTGAGTACAAATTTTCCATATAATCAATCTTTTAAATATTTTACATATAATCAATCTCTTAAATATTTTCCTAATAACTTATTTTGACTTATTTAATAGTCTTTACAAGTGTGTCTTTTGGGTGATATGTATGGTGTTTTGACATTTATGTTCTCAAGACACATAAAGGCTTTAAGATTTATAGTAAGCCTGGAATTCATCCAGTGAATACATCAAGCAACAACAGAGTATCCACTATGTAATGATAAAAAGTGTTAATAATTTTTCTGTAGTCAGCCCAATGATTTCAACAACTGATCTTTAATATATGTGAGCTTAATTGCTATTAAGAACAGAAAGCTTAGATTCCTTTCAGGTCTCCCTTCACACTTATCTTCAATAATTTGATCTTTTTCTGAGCATCAGCCTGTAGTTGGTTGTGTTTTCTCCATTTATGTGCATTTATCCAGGTCAAAATGTGGTTAGAGTGATGACATAGAGAGGAAATTCAGGACTCTTGACCCAGTGCCAGAGGCCTGAATAAACATTCCCGTGTCTGAGATTTTGTGGTTGGGGAAGGTCTCTGGACCTGTCCTCTCAAAATGTCAGGAGCTTACTGAAAATGTAGCCTTTGGTGATTAAAAAAAAATACATAGTGGTCATTACATGGACATTGGAAATATCTGGTTCTTTTAAAATTAGGCAGATGATTGTTGTTGTTGGTGTTGATGAAAGAGAGAGTGCTTGTTAAGGAGGATCTTAGTAACCATCCTTTACTGGGGCAAGCAAACAAAACCCATAAACACAGTGTATAGGCAAATACTATTAGAAGCACAGCAACACAAAATTCACAGGGCTCCCCAAGAACACACCTCAAAACGGACTGCAGCCCTCCTGGTTAATATAATTCCAGAAAAGATCCAGTAAGGAGATTAATTGTCTGCAAACGATATGCATGGCCAAGAGGAACTCACAGGTTCTACCTCCAGGAGTCTTCACATTTTTGCTTTCCCATCAGATTTTTATCTCTCGTCTCAAGCAGTAGGATCTGGCAAGAGGGATACAAAAGACTCTGTGATTCAGCTTTCAGAAAAGCTGAGGGAAGAACAAGGCCATGGATCTCTGTTAACAATCCTCTGTGCTTTAGACCACAGTGTTAGAACTTGGAGGCGTAAAGGCCGGAGGAGCTTACAGCAGGAATCTTGGCCTGAAATCGATTTTAGGGAGTTTTGCATAAAGGTATTTACTTTTGGAAGATAATATTAGTTCACTTATTTCCTATGGAAACTGGAAAATAAACACCCACTTAAAATAAACACATGCACATACTTAATTTCTTTGTGTACCCTTTCCTCAATTAGTAAGTAAGGAAAGTGTGTGTGTGTGTGTGTGTGTGTGTGTGTGTTTGTAATGCATTTTTGTTTGTTTCAACTTCTTTCATGGTGGCTGCCAAGCAGACGTGGATGGATGGATTTTGATCAGGATAAAGGCAGTTTGCCCATTACCTGCCATGCTGGGACTTATGCCTACCAGCGGGTAGGCCTCCCTGAAGTTCAGCTTGTCTGTCAACATACCGATGCAGCAAGATGGATGTGTTTTGAGGTGGAATTATTTTTCAAAGTCTGTTTGGGCCAGTTCCTGGTCTAGTGCCAGGTCTTACATAATAACGTGTATCACGAACCTTCACTGAGAGAGAAAACAACAGGCCCGTGTTTCTGAAAGGTGCTTCAGCTTAGGGCAGTCCTGCTTGCCCATTTACTTTGGGTAAAATTCTTTTTCCAGAAACCTCCAAGGGAGTCCATGGTGCAGAAAAGAGAAATGTGTTTGCTTGTGGGTTTAGCAGTTTATCTGTCACCACTCCTATAAAAGAGCGAGGTTGTCTCACTGGTGATTAATTCAGTACCACTCTTCTTGGGGAGCTGGGCGCCACTCACTGCGTGTGTTTTGGCAGTCTCTGAAGTAAAAGGTGTGCTGATTTCTACATCAGAGCAGTGAGTCTGAAGAGAGTGGAATAGTTCTAAAGTTATTAAAAAGAATGATGACAGCACACCCCTCCTTTCATTGATTTTGAGCACTGTGTCAAGTGTAGTGTTGCTTGGGTGTTGCACCGGTTACTTATTCTGCACATCAGATTATGCCTCAGTTTCAGCCGGTCAGAATTTGGGAAGGGCTATTATGGATGGTTCTGGCATGGGGTCTCTCAAGGGATGGTAGTAAAGTGATGACTGGAGCTGGAACAGCAGGTGCCTGTAGGAGCTAGGGTTTGCCTGGGCATCTTTCTTACCCTCTCCAGATGGTCTCAGAGCATCTCCATGTGGTCTCTCCACTTGGGATAACTTGGGCTTCCTCACAGCATGGTGGCTTCAGAGAGCTGGCATGTTACATAGTAGACCAGGCTTCTAAGACTAGTGCTCCAGTGAGTTGAGGGCAGAGTTATATCACCCTTTCTAACTTAGCTTTGGAAGGCATGCAGAGTCACTTCTGCTGCTTCTGTTGGTTTTAAGCAAACCCAAGTGTACTTAAGGGGAGGGAACACAGATGCTACTTAAAAAAAAAAACTTTTTGTTTTGTATTAGAGTATAGCTGATCAAGCATGCTGTGATAGTTTTAGGTACACAGCAGAGCAACTCAGCCATACATATACATGTATCCATTCTCGCCCAAACTCCCTTTCAAGCCAGGCTGCCACATAACTTTGAGCTGAGTTCCCTGTGCTATAAGTAGGTCCCTGTTGGTTATCCATTTTAAATATAGCAATGTGTACCTGTCAGTCTCAAACTCCCTAACTATCCCTTCCCCCTTGCAGGCCCCGCTTTTTGATGGGAGAAAGATCAAGGTCATAATATAGTATAATCTGTGGGATGCCGCTGTGTTTGGAAAGTACAGTCTGTCATAGATGCAGCACTGCTCAAGACAAAAAAATCATAAGGACAGTCCAACTGGAAACAGGTCTTTTAGGAAGCTCTATGATCTCAAAGTCTCGTATACCCATTTGAATGGTAAAATATACAGTGGTCATTCTGTGAAATCTTATTTTTTTGTATATAAAATAAGTTATATTGAGGTATCTTTTGTATTCAGTAAAATGCACACATTTAAAGTGTACAGTTCAATAAATTTTGGTCAATGTATGCAACTGTGACAACCACTCCAGTCAAGATACAGAATACTTCTCATTACTCTCCAAGTTCTTTGTTCCTTTGCCATAAATCCCTGGCCCCTGGCAACCATTGATTTGCTTTCTGTTGCTATTGATTAGTTTTGCCTGTTCTAGATTATCATGGAATCTTACACTGTGTACTCTTTTGTTGGCATGTTTTTGAGATTCATCTATTTTGTTGTATGTATCAACATTATTGTTGAGCAGAATTCCATTGTATGTATATACTACAATTAGTTTGTCCATTTTCCACTTTGTAGACATTCTGATTGTTTACGGTTTTTAGCTATTATGAGTGAAGTTGCTTTAATGATTCATGTTCAAATTTTTGTGGAGTCATACATTTTCATTTCTCTTGGCTCAATACCTAGGAGTGGGATTGCTGGATCATATAGGAAGTTCATATGTTGAGCTTTATAACTGATATTCTATTTTCTGAAGTGGTTGTTCCACTTGCAGTCCCAGCAATGATATCTGAGAGTTCTAGTAGCCTCAAATTCTCACCAAATTTGATGGTGTCAGTCTTTATTTTTAGATAATTCAGTGGTGTGTAGAGGTTTAAATATACATCTGCCTGATGATAAAAGATGTTGAGCATTATTTCATGCATTTATTGGACACTTGTATATCTTCTTTTGTGAAGTGTCTCTTGTTAAAATCTTCTTAATATTTCTTTGTCTTCTTCCTGCCAAATTGTAAGCATTATTTAAATTTTCTTGACATGAGACCTTTATTACATATGGTGTTCCCTGATAGCTCAGTTGGTAAAGAATCCACCTGCAACACAGGAGACCCCAGTTCGATTTCTGGGTTGGGAAGATCCCCTGGAGAAGGGAAAGGCTACCCACTCCAGTATTCTGGCCTGGAGAATTCCATGAACGATACAGTCTGTGAGTCAGACTCATGGGTCGCAAAGAGACATGACTGAGTGACTTTCACTTTCACTTTCATTAGGTATGTGTGTGATGAATATTTTCTACCGGTCTGTGAATTGTCTTTATTCTTTAATGGTATCTTTGGACTAGGAGTTTTAAATTTTGATCAGGTTTAATTTATGATTTCATCTTTTATGTTTTGTGCTTATTTGCTCTATCTAAAAATATTTTACCTATCCCATGATCACAAAGATTTTCTCATGCATTTTTCTAGATCAATTTCAAGTTAATTTTTTGTGTATGATGTGAGGTAAGGGTCAAGGTTTATTTTTATTTTTTAAATGTGGTATCTGAGTTTTCTAGAACTATGCTAGAAACATTATCTTTTACTAATTTAATTACCTTTGCACTTCTGTTGAAAATCAGCTATGTCTGGTTCTATTTTTGAATTGTCTATTCTGTTCCATTTGTTTATATACCTATGTAAATGCCATACTGTCTCCATTTCTATAGCTTTACAGACAGTCTCAAATTCAAATAGCTTAAGTTTTCCAAGTTTGTGATTCCCTTTCAAAATTTCTTTGTCTATTCTGTGTCTTTTACCTTATATCATTGTTTTAAAAATAGTCTGTTAATTTCTTTAAAAAGCTTCCTGGGATTTGATTGGAATTACATTGGACATATAGATCAACTCAGGGAAAGCTGACCTGTGTCCAATGCATTTTGAAGAACTGAAATCTTAGCAAGCATGTTCTCTGATCACAATGGAAATGAATTATAGATAAATAAAATAAAAATATGACTTGAGGATTCCCACATTTTTTGAAATTTTGTAAAACACATTCATATAAGCCATGGGTCAAAGAAGAAATCACAAGGGAAATTTGAAAATATTTACACTGAATGATAACATGTACACACAGAACATATCAAAGTGTATAGAATGTGGCCACAGCAGTGTTTAAAGGGATACAGCTTTATATGCTTACACGAGACAGAATAAGCTTTAAAACCAATAATTTAAGCTTCCTACTCAAGAAGCTAAATTAAGCCCTAACTGAATAGAGGGCTTCCCTGGTGGCTCAGAGGTTAAAGCATCTGCCTGCAACGCAAGGAGCAGATATCAGTGAAATAGAAAACAGAAAAACAATAAGAGAAGTCCTCCTCACTCCCAATTCTATCACTCACTCTGTGGGAGTTCAGTTGTCACATTGTTAAGAGGCCCAAGTGGTAAAGAACTGAAGGTATCCTTTCAAATGACCGAAGCCTTAGTCAATGTCTTTACTAAAACCTCATACTATGGTCTGAGACAAAACTACCAGCTAAGCTACCCCCAGATTCCTAATCCACAATGACTGTGTGAGATAATAAATATTTGTTCTTTTAAGATGCTTTTAAAAACAGAGAACATTAATAAAATCAATGCTGGTTTTTTTTGGAACACCTACGTAGACTGATCAAGAAAAAAAGAGAAGAGATTCAAATTATCAACCTGATGAATGATATGACATCAGTATGGATCCCACAGAAATTAAAAAGATAAAAGAATATTATACGCTGTTGCATATTACTTTATAACAAAAAAATTGAAAAACCTAGGTGAAATAGACAAATATTTTGAAAGGCATAAATGACAGAAACTGGAATAGAAAGAAATTGAAAATCTGAACACCCCTAATTCTTTTAAAGACATTAAATCTGAAACTAAAAACTTTCTCCAAAGAAATTTCCAGGCCTGGGTGGCTTCAATGGTAAATTCTAGCATATGTTTAAAGAAGAAATAATATCAAACTTATACAAAGTATTTCAGAAAACAGAGCAAGAAAGAAGTACTACCCTGATACTAAAATCAGATCAAGATAATATATACCGATCAGTCAGTCAAGCCAGTCAGTTAGTTGCTCAGTCACGTCCGACTCTTTGCAGCACCATGGACTGCAGCATGCCAGGCTTCCCTGTCCATCACCAACTCCTGGAGCTTGCTCAAACTCATGTCCATTGAGTTGGTGATGCCATACAACCATCTCATCCTCTGTTGTCCCCTTCTCCTTCAATCTTTCCCAGCATCAAGGTCTTTTACAATGAGTCAGTCATTTGCATCAGGTGGCCAAAATGAATATTCAGGACTGATTTATACTGATAGCCTTTATTAACACATTTACAATAATCATTAATAAAACACTACAAAATACAGTTCAGCAGTATATAAAAAGATAATTCATCCTGACCAAATGAGAATTATCTCAGGAAAGCAAGTTGGTTTGCCCTTAGAAAGTAATGAATGCAATACATTGTATCAAATGAAATCAAGGAGAAAAACTCTATGACCATCCTGATAAATGCAGAAAAAGTATTGGAGAAGTTCATTAACCGTGCACATATATTTGTTGAGTTCCTTGGCAAACTAGGAGTAGAGGGAAAGTCCTCAATCCAATTAAAAGGCATCTACAAAAAAACTACAACTAATGATATATTTAACGCCAGACTGAATGTTTACCCCCTAATACTGGGGATAAGAAGAGGATGTACATTCTCATCACTTCTGTTCAGTATTGTAATGGAGATCTTTGCCAGCCCAATATAGCAATAAAAAGATAATGAAAGGCACACAGATTGGAAAGGAAAAAGTAAAACTTTATTTGCAGATGACATTGAAAATATTGAACATATTGAAAAAATTTGAAGAATCTACAATAAAAGCTATTATAATAGGTGAATATAGCAAGGTTGCAAGATGCAAATTAGTATTTAAAAATTTTTTTTTCTATTCTGTATACTAGCCCAATGAACAACTGCAAAATAAAACTTGAAAACAATGTAATTCACAATAGTATCAAAAAACATAAAATACCCATAAATTTAAGAAAAATGTCTAAGACCTCTACAGTAAAAACTACTTTCCTATTACTGGACAAAATTTTAAAGCCCTAACTAAATAGATATCTATGTTCATGGGTCAAAAGACTCAATTTTGTAAATAGACTAATTTCTCTGAATTATCTATAGATTCCAATTCTAAAATGAATCTATAGATTCAAGATCTTAGAAAGCTTTTAAAAAGAAATTGGTGGATATTTTAAAAACTTACAATGCTGTAAAGCAAATAACCTAGAATAGATGCTGAAGTCTAGAAATAGAAGTTAAAACTATAAAACTTCTACATGTATTATAGATCTGTCAATTCATTGTCATCATTTTTGTTTTGAACCATATGTTAACTTTTAAAGAAATTTTAAAATGTAAAAACCTCTTTTGCATTTACTTTTATCCTCAGCATTTCTGGAATTCTTCGTTCCTTTTGCAAATCTGAATTTCCTCCTGTTGTCGTTTTCCTTCAACCTGAAAAACTCCCTTTCTTATTTATTGTAATTTTGGTCTCTTGATCATAAATTCTCTCAACCTGTATTGAAAATGCCTTCATTTTATTTTTATTTTGAACAATATTTTTGATGGATATAGAATCCTAGATTTACTTTTTACCTGTCCTTTCAGTTCTTTAAAAAACGTCATTTAGTTGGTCAGTTTATTTCTGATATGAAGTCAGTTCTTATTTTTGTCCTTCTATATTAAATGTGTATTTTTTTCTCTCTGGCTATTTTTAGTGTTTTCTCTCTATTTCTAGCTTTCAACAATTTAAATGTGATGTACCTGAATGTGTTTTTCTTGTGTTTATACTCTGAAAGCTGTATTGTTATTCTTGGATCTAAAGGTTTATATTTTTCATTAAATTTTGAAACATTTTGGCCATTATTTCATAATTTCTATTTTTATGTCTCCAAATTCACTGATCTTTTCTAGTGTAATCTGCTATTCATCTCATTCAGTAAATTTTTATTTCAGATAATGTATTTTTCAGCTCCAAAAATTCCATTTGATTCTCTTTTATATCTTCAATTTCTTTCGTTTGTATTTCCTTTGAAATCTTTTAGCATATGTAGAGTATCACTTTAAAAATCTTTGTGAATTCCATCACCTCTGTAATTTCTATGTGTGTTTCCACTGACTTACTCCTCCCACCATCCCTGTCATTCCCCAGCCCCACTCTGACTACAGGTCCCATTTTCTTACTTCTTAGCAGGGCTAATAATTTTTTAAGAGAGTTTTTTATTGGAGTATATTTGATTTACAATGTTGTGTAGGGCTAGTAATTTTTGATAGGACACCGGACATTGTGATTGTCATGTTGTTAAGTGGATTTTGGTGTCTTCTTTTAAAAATTGTTGAATTTTTTTGGACAAAGAATTATGTTCTTTCAGATCATCTTGATTCTTTTGAGGTTTGTTTTTTTAGTGAAGGTCTGCAGTGGCCTCACCCTCACAATGTAATTTAGCCCTAATACTTCTGAGTCTCTGCTAACTGCCCTGCTTGTTCAGTTAGATTTTTCCACCACAGCTGGTTAGAACTTGGATGACTCCCAGCCCTGTATGAGTTCTGGGAATTGTTCAGCATACAGCAACTCATTCGTTGTTCTTTCACTGGTAGTTTTTCTTCCCCCGGTTTTGTGGTGTCTTACGACACTTAACACAGAAATGGATATTTTATCAAAGACTCAAGGGGCCACCTATGCAGATTTCTAGAGTTCTTTGTGTATCTCTCTCTCCTCTCTGGTACTTTGACCTCCAAACTCTAATATTGTCTCTTTAATTCATTGAGACCCTGTGATCTACTTGAGCTTTGCTTTTATATACTCTAGTCTCCAGGTAGAAACCTGGGGTATTTTTAAGGATTTATTTAATTTGTTTCCTTTCTTTCTCAAATCAAGTTCTGGGCGGTCTACAGCCCATGTTTGAAAAGAATTGTTTCATATATTTTGCCCTTAAAAAAAAGTGGCTTACATTGGGAAGTCAAGTACCAGTTACTATATCATGTACTAGAAGTATTTTATATTTGGAAGGCAAGTATCAGTTACTAACTAGAAGTATAAAATTGAATCTGAAGATAATGGAATAATCCTTTTCCATTAGTCTTTGTAGGTGTATATATTTTTATTTGAAGACTGGTTAACTGAAAAAAAAAATCCTCTTAGCTCAATTTTTAGAAATTAAGAATTTCTAATAAGAAAAACTAGACTCTTAGAGGTGAATTAATTTCATGTGTCCTCTGCCCACTGAACAGGACTCCAAAATGATTTGGAGGAAACTTGGCTTTATTTTCTCTGAACAAATATCAAAATATCCTTCATTTTCTCACCCACTCTGTTCTTGTCTACAGAATGTGAATTCAAAACAGATGGGGGAGAGACACATCAGATCAGAGGCACTGTACTGCTCTGGACACCAATTATGGTACACAAAATGTGTCACATACCTTTTCACAGAGCTACTAGTGTGGGGTATGTAGAAAGGTCTCTTATTGCTATCTTGGCTTTGCATTGTGATTTTATGTTTTAAGCTATGACTTAGGAAATGCCATAGTACCTGGCTGACAAAGCAGTTGACATAAAGGCGCTAACCATGTTCTGGCAGATGGCCTGGTCTGCTAGCTGGCTTCTGAGACATGATAAACATACAGGCCTCACAGACAGATCACCACTATCTCCAGCCTCTAAAAGTTCTGGAATCAGAGTCTATAGCAAGTTCATTACTCTCTATTTTCACTGGAAATAGACCAAAGAAAAGGCCAGAGGCTCTTTCTGTGTCTGATATCCATCACACAATGCAACATTGTCAAGCTGTTGGGTTCTTTAGCTGGGTGGGCCTAGAAAGTTAAATACACACACACACATATATATATACCTGTTTATTTAAATATAGATGTGCTATAGATGTGTAAATTATATTTACAATGTTCATATATAGATGAAACTAATGAAAGCTAGTTCATCAATTCCCTCATCTGTAATATAGGGATATTAATTTCCATTGTAAAGGGTAGAAGCATGTGATGAATTAATACATGTAAATAACTTAGTGCCTGGTACATAATGCCTCAGCTCAATATGTGTTTTACACAGTAATATTATATACTATAGATACAATAATCTTGCTTTTTGACTATCCCAGGACTTATTCCATAAGGTATGCTATTAGCATGTCCCTCCCCTCTGGCCTTGTTTTGTCTTTTTTTGTGGTATTTATATGTATAGTTTGGACTTCCCTAGTGGCTCAGAAGGTGAAGAATCTGCCTGCAAGGCAGGAGACCCGCGTTTGATTCCTGGGTCAGGAAGATCCTTTGGAGAAGTGAATGGCTACTCACTCCAGTATTCTTGCCTGGAGAGTTCCATGGATAGATGAGCCTGGTGGGCTACAGTCCATGGGGTTGCAGAGTCAGACACGACTGAGTGACTAACACCCATAACACACATATGTATATTCTATTTAGCAAATATTTTAGGAAACACATTTTGATGGTTGAGGTAACAGATCTGAGTATTAGTATCTACCTGCTAAAACCAAGAAGAGAACCAAGGTAAGAAAATTCAAGTTAGGGGACTTCCTTGGTGGTCCAGTGGCTAAGACTGTGTTCCCAATGCAGGAGGTCCGGGTTTGATTCCTGGTCAGGGAACTAGATCCCATATGCCACAACTAAAACCCTGGGGCAGTCAAATAAATAAATAAATATTTTTAAAAAGAAAGAAAATTCAAGTTAAATTGTGGGCTATTCATAGATGTCATATGGATAAGACTTGTAGGCCCAGTTCTTCTGTCTGATGCATGGATCTGGGTGTGACAGACAAGAATGGGATCATAAAATGTTGAATGGGAAAGGTATAAAAAGTTGAAAGTCATCACAGAAGCCACCCGGTTCATTTTAAACAGAAAGAACTGAGAAACTTACTGATATCTGTGGCGATCATTTATTTCTTGACTCTGAGGCCCAAACCCACAACCTTATACTCTGTCCTGTGAGGCTGAAGTTAGAATTCTGCCAAACACATATCCAGACTCTCTTGCCAGCTGACTTCCTGTTGCATCCTGTTAATTTTTATTATAAGAGTGAAAGGGAGGGCAGAGGAATAAAGGTTTCCTTCTTGTTGTTATTTAGTCTTGTCAGTGTTGACTTGGCTTTGGATGTTTACTGTTGCCTTTGGCTTCTTTTAGCTTTGTCAGAACCAGCTGTATTTCACCTGCTCAGAGATACAGTTGGTAGCCAGATGTTGCCCCTTTCCTGGTACCATGGACATCCTTCTCTGAGATTTTCAGGTTTTTACTGGGAAATATTGTCTCCTCAGAGGGCTAAGCCCTAGCCAGCTTAACGAGTATCCCTCTTCTGAGTTTCTAGGTTTTGATAATACCAACCACTTCCTTTTTTTTTTTTCTTCACCTAATCACAAGGAATTCAGTCCTGAATATTCATTGGAAGGACTGATACTTAAGCTGAAACTCCAATACTTTGGCCACCTGATGCAAAGAACTGACTTATTGGAAAAGACCCTGATACTGGGAAAGACTGAGGGTGGGAGGAGAAGGGGACGACAGAGGATGAGATGGTTGGATGGCATCATCGACTCGATGGACATGAGTTTGAGCAAGCTCCAGGAGTTGGTGAAGAAAGCCTGGTATCTGTGGGGTCACAAAGAGTCGGACACAATTGAGCAACTGAACTGAACTGAATCAGTTCAACATTATAGATTCTTCCTTTCATTATCAGCTTTAGGTTATCTTTAGTTTTTTTTTTTTCTTTCATTCCTCCAATGCCTGTGAAACCAATTCCCTATATTAAACCCTTTCTATTTAAATATTTGGTGTAATTTCCCTTTCTTCCTTCCCCCTCCCCCTTTCTTCTTTCTTTCCTTTCTTTGATGAACAGAATGTTTCTAATAAGAAAGGTCCTATCAAACAGAACAAATGATGGAATTCTTTTTTTTTTTTTTCCTTTTTTTTTTAACATTTCAGTGGGTTTTGTCATACATTGATATGAATCAGCCATGGATTTACACATATTCCCCATCCCGATCCCTGCTCCCACCTCCCTCTCCACCCGATTCCTCTGGGTCTTCCCAGTGCACCAGGCCCAAGCACTTGTCTCATGCATCCCACCTGGGCTGGTGATCTGTTTCACCATAGATAGTATACATGCTGTTCTTTTGAAATATCCCACCCTCACATTCTCCCACAGTGTTCAAAAGTCTGTTCTGTATTTCTGTGTCTCTTTTTCTGTTTTGCATATAGGGTTATCGTTACCATCTTTCTAAATTCCATTCTTATATTGATTTTGTTATCACCTTGGCCTTGAACACAGTGCTAAGCTCCTTTCCAAGGAAAAACATAGTTGACCCTTGAATAGCATGAATTTGAACTTCAAACTACATGGCTCCACTTATATGTGGATTTTTTGCAATAGTAAGTACTACAGTATTACATGATTCCTGGTTGGTTGAATCTGTGGATGTGGTACTGCAGATTATGAAGGAACCTTGGATATGGTGATAGCAATGATTTAGTTGCTAAGTCGTGTCCAATTCTTGTGACTCTCATGGACTGTAGCCTGCCAGGCTTTTTTGTCCATAGGATTTCCCAGGCAAGAACACTGGAGTTGGTTGTTATTTCCTTCTCCAGGGGATCTTCCTGACCCAGGGATTGAATCCATATCTCCTGTGTCTCCTGCATTGGAAGGCAGATTCTTTACCACTGAGTCATCTAATTTTCAAATATTCCTGAAAGCTAAATCCAAAATTTAATTTTGTGTGTTGCAAAATTACAATGTAAATCATAGACTTGCCACATTTCTTACGTGAAAATTAGGAACTTAATTGGGAAGGAGTGGGACTCTGAGATTTGGAATGAGAACAATCTGAGTGAACTCAGAAAAAGTTGAAATTTCTGAATTCCTCTCAAATGTCCCTGAAACGTCTTTTCTGGCAAAATGAGCTCCTCCTCCCAAATCTGAGATGGTGTCTCCCTTCCCTGAAAACTCTATTTAATCTCACCTGACCCTGTTGTCCTGCGAGAATATTTTATTTTGCCAGTGTCATCCAGCCTTACTTTTCATGGCCCCTAGGTACGTAGCTAGAGTCAGATCCCACCATGTATGGGAGTACAAATGTAAGTCTCACCTGTGAAGAGAGTATATATTCAAAGAGAATAGCATGATTTGATTAATTTATATCATGTGAAACCTGGGGAGTATGGAGCATGTGTGGGAATAAATTCCAAGTGTCTTAGTCTGAGGAGAATGGAATATAATGTGACATCAAGCTGAATTTGTTGGTATTGGTGCATTCACCAGGGCGTCTGGATTTAGTGTGTTAGCTAAACGAGCTTAAGGTAGTTCTGAAAGTGTGCTTGATTGATCGTCTGAAACTTGGATTAAATAGTGACCTACATTCTGATATGTCAGAACTTCTGTGATGTAATGTAGAATGGGGTCAACAAATTATGGTACATGAGTCAAATCTGCAAGCTAAGCATGGTTTTTACACTATCAGTTCAGTTCAATTCAGTTGCTCAGTTGTGTCTGACTCTTTGCGACCCCATGGACTGCAGCACACCAGGCTTCCCTGTCCATCACCAGCTCCTGGAACTTGCTCAAACTCATGTCCATCAAGTCAGTGAGTGGTTTAAAAAGAAGGAGAAGAGGAGAAGGAGGAAGAAGAAGGAGAGGAGGAGGATCACATGTAGCCTGCAAAACCTAAAATATATGCCATCTGGACTTCTATAGGAAAAGTTGAGAACCTCTGATGTAGAGAAAGGAATCAAAGGGTTAAAGTGGTGGGTAATGAAGTAGTCTTATCATGTCCAAACTATCATTTTCTCTATGTTATCAAGGTGTGTTTACAGCCATGGCTTATGTGGACTCAGGCTGAACATAACTGGGAAGAAGTTGATTCCTCTCACTCCTCAGTGTTTGCAACGAAAGAAGAATAATGATGTAAAAGACTCCTCCGTGCCCATACCTCTGTTCTCTGGTGCCCCCTGGAACATGGGGAACATGAGATGTTAAAAACTGGTGAGCTGTTGGATAGGGACTGGTTTTATCTTTGGGATCTTTTTCTCCTTTTAGTAGATGTGGTTTCTTGAAGTGTGAAGAGAAGAGAAGGTTTAGGTATTTCTGGGACCCGTGCTTTCCAAGCACCTTACTTAGCCTGAGGTCAAGTTTCCTGAGCTAGAGTCATTTCGCCTAACTCCACAAACCTTCTTAATCAATACTGGGACTGACAAAGTGATTGCTGATTGGGTGATTCATTTCCGTGGTTACCACAAATCCTTTTGGGGAGAAACTCTGTTCCTTTTCCAGCTTATCTTTTCCAACTCACACACTTTTAAAAAAGCAGTGTTTGTAGTTCCTGCCACTCCAGTGTCAACGAGAGAGAATTTACTTTATAATGTGTATGAACTGGCAGCTTCTTGGGAGGAAAAAAAAAAGAAAAAGCCCTGTTGTCAGAATGAAGTCATCTGTTTGGAGAGCAGAGCCTCAAGTATCCTTGAGGGGCGGGAACCTGGTGCCCTCACGAGTTTAGCCCTTTGGCACACAGAGCCATTGTCAAAACCTGTTTCCGGAGCAACTGAATTCTCCCCTGAAATTACTTGGCAGCTCCTTTCCCTGAGGGTCTGGAGTAAGTCCTTTCAAGGGCCTTATTTTAAGGCAGCTTGTCCCTGATGGAAACCAAGATCACTGACAGCTAAAGAATTCAGCAATACCCTAAAGTGGGCTCACCTAATAAATTTTTATAGTCTACAGGCCAAGGTGTGTGTGTTTGGGGGCTGGGCTCTATTTGATGTCCCCACCAACTCTCAAGCATGTTGATGGTCAAAATGGCATCTGGCTTTTTGGAGTTATTTTCAGAATCATATCATATCTGCATACATAGTGCTGAGAAGACAGCTTTTGAGGGTATTCCTCTAAATTGAGTTTGGAGTAGATAAGAAAAAAAACTGTGTTTTCTGGCTGTGGCACATTGGGGTCTGGAGACAGAGAGGACTAGACCCTCTTTTGACTTCTTATATCTTTACTTTTTAAAAAGTCTTAAAAAAAAAAAAAAACTTCATTTAAAAATGGATGTCCAGGCTGAATTGCCAGGTCAAAACTAACAAAGGTGGAATTTAATATAAGTATAAAAATCCTGTGATTAGGTTAAAAAATCAGTTTCCTAAATAACTACCAGGTGGGGAAATTCTCTCTTTTACCATCACAGGGAATCTTTGTCTATTAAGGGAAGTGGACTTGTACCACTTCATCTACCAGCCCCCAGAAAAGCTTCTCTTGGGCCATGTGCAAACAAAGAATAATTTAAAACTCATTTTAAAAGAAAGATTAAACAGAATCCTTCATTGTTGAATGGTATCCATTAATTAAGAGCAAAAGAATAAGAGCATTTTAACTATACAGCTGAACTAACAAAATCTGATATTTAGGCTATTAAAACCTAAAATCCAGGTCAATCATTGAAAATAAAATTGGACACATAGAAAGTAAAAACATAACTAAGAAAATGCAAGTGGCTACACAGAGAAAAGAAGGCATTGGGTTCCCTGGATTATCTTTCTCGAGCTAAGTATGTTGAATAAACATAGGCCTCTTGATTAAACCCAGGATGGTTTTGGCATTTCTGGAGGATGTGAGAGGGAATTGAATCTATGAGGTTGCCTGAGGATGGCTGCAGTCACTTAACAGTAAGAGCAATCATAAACCTTACAGGCTTCCCAGGTGGCACTGGTGGTAAGGAATCTGCCAGCAAGGCAGGAGACACAAGAGACGCGGGTTCGATCCCTGGGTGGGGAAGATCGCTTAGAGGAGGGCATAGCAACCCACTCCAGTATTCTTGCTTGGGAAATCCCATGGACACAGGAGCCTGGCAGGCTACCGTCCATGGATTCTCAAAGAGTCGGACCTGACAGTGAGCATGCACACACACACATCATAAAGGTTGTATGTGGCTTGTCTTGAACACACCTTTCCTGTGCTGCATTGCCAGTTTCAAAGCACCTTCACCTTCATTATCTCTCTTGCTCCTCTTTTCTTACAGATGTAACCTTGAAGACCCGAGAAAAAAATGCTTCAAGTTCCTAGAGGCAGTAGCTACGTAGCTACGCTCACACCGTACAGTGTGAGCAAGCTTTTCATATTAATTACCACCCCTAGAAGACTGCATCCTCCAAAAGGTTATCATATCTGGGAATTGTTTGCCCCAATTTCAACCTTGAATTAAGGTTGACTAGGGGCTATAAATGGGAGTTAAGTGCCTCTCTCTCTAGAGTCTCCTCTTCCTTGGGGTAAACAGCCTAGAGCTGCTTCTTAAATCACCCTGACTCTTTTTCCTTTCAGTGGGGTCTCCAGATAGACTTGGAGTTGGTAGCATCAGCTGGTGCTTTGGGGTTGCTGATGTTTTGTTGTCCCGTCTTGAACCAACAGGGCCTGGGATACTCTTCCAGGAAGCGTGGGACCCACAGAAGGTGTCACTCTTAAAGACAGATGCAAAGGTCATAAGTCTTTCCAGAGAGCAGAAATTCTGATGGTACCAAATTGGGATAACCTCTGCCATTTTAATTCCTTCCTATTCTTTCTTTTCATATTTGACCCCCTTTCCTCATCATTGCTCACATTTCTGGCTAATCTAGAATGTTCTCTTGCCTTCTTATACCTGGCAACACTAGCTCACTAATGAACATTTTTACTTGGGCTTTTTAGACAGGTTTGGGGTTCTCAGCCACATAACCTCATTGCTAGACTTGATATGCATTCCCATGATGTCAGCTCTGGGCCCTGAGGGAGCAAATCTTAACTTGTGAAACCAGTGCGTCTGGGCTGCAGAGTCTTTTACTTAATTGCTTGCTTCAACACCTCTCTTTGCTCCCACATCTTCCCACTTTAAATGTCACTCCATATCTCTGTGGTTCAGAAACTTAATTGCTGGATTGAAACTATGGATTCAGTTTACATGATGGATTTGTGGATTCAATCATTATAGTACTAAAAAAGAATTTATTAAGTGTCTAATTGTGCATGGTGATATATAAGAAGTGCTGACAATGATGTGAAAATAAAAATAATCGCTTCCATTTTATGACAGAAAATGCGATCATATCCATTTTCTCCTTTACTACATCAGCTCCAACTATTTATGTCTTACACTTTGTCTCTCAGGAGATGTGGGAAACTTTTGGCAGATCCAGGACACTGCTTGCAGGAAGATCCCCCAAGTCTTATGGGCAAAGGACCTCAAGGGCCAGTTGAAATTTCTCTGCCTCTGATTTTGAGTTAAATACCACTGTAGGGAAGCGGGGATTGCAGGGAGGGACAATAGACATCCCTCAAGTTTGAAAGTGAAAGTGAAACTTGCTCAGTTGTTTCTGACTCTTTGCGACCCCATGGAATTCTCCAGGCCAGAGTACTGGAGTGGGTAGCCATTCCCTTCTCCGGGGATCTTCCCAACCCAGGGATCAAACCCAGGTCTCCCGCATTGCAGGTGGATTCTTTACCAGCTGAGTCACCGGGGAAGTCTTCAAGTTTAGGACCATGAGAAAGTGAACTGGAGGAAGAACAAGTGTAGCATTGTTTAGCATTCTAGGGTTAGTCCTGTGTCAAATAGATGAATAGTTAAATAGTTAGATTCTTCCTAAACTCAAAAAAGATTTCACTATCTAGTGAAATTTTTTACTGCGGACTTGATCCGTCATGTCCGACTCTGCGAACCCATATATATACCTTGCCAGGCTCCTCTGTCCATGGAATTTTCTAGACAACAATACTGGAGTGGATTGCCATTTCCTTCTCCAGGGGATCTTTCCCATTGAGGGATCAAACTGTGGACTGCTGGGTTGACAGTGAATTCTTTAACTCTGAGCCAGCTGGAAGCCCAGTGAAATTCTTTAGTGAGATGTTAATAAGTGTGGCAGTACAAGAGCACCCATGGTCAAAGAAGTTAGGAAATGAGCAATCATCATCGTATATTAGCATATTAAAGGCTTTGAGAAGTCCTGTAAGAAAGAAAACATTTAAAATATTTGACCCAGAGTTTCCTGAAAGCATTGGATCAGTTCAGTTCAGTTCAGTTAGTTGCTCAGTCATGTCTGACTCTTTGCGACCCCATGAACTGCAGCATGCCAGGCTTCCCTGTACTTCACCAACTCCCAGAGCTTACTCAAACTCATGTCCATTGAGTCGATGATGCCACCCAACCATCTCATCCTCTGTTGTCCCCTTTTCCTCCTGCCTTCAATCTTTCCCAGCATCAGGGTCTTTTCAAATGAGTCAGTTCTTCGCATCAGGTGGCCAAAGTATTGGAATTTCAGCTTAAGCATCAGGCCTTCCAATGAATATTCAGGACTGATTTCCTTTAGGATGGACTGTGGTTGGATCTCCTTGCTCTCCAAGGGACTCTCAAGAGTCTTCTCCAACACCACAGTTCAAAAGCATCAATTCTACAGAACTCAGCTTTCTTTATAGTCCAACTCTCACATCCATACGTGACTACTGGAAAAACCATAGCATTGACTAGACAGACCTTTGTTGGCAAAGTAATGTCTCTGCTTTTTAATATGCTGTCTAGGTTGGCTATAACTTTCCTTCCAAGGAGTAAACGTCTTTTAATTTCATGGTGGCAGTCACCATCTGCAGTGATTTTGGAGCCCCCCAAAAAAGTCTGTCACTGTGTCCATTGTTTCCCCATCTATTTGCCATGAAGTGATGGGACCAGATGCTATGATCTTAGTTTTCTGAATGTTGAGTTTAAGCCAACTTTTCACTCTCCTCTTTCATTTTCATCAAGAGGCTCTTTAGTTCTTCTTCACTTTCTGCCATAAGGGTGGTGTTATCTGCATATCTGAGGTTATTGATATTTCTCCTGGCAACCTTGATTCCAGCTTGGGCTTCATCCGGTCCAGCATTTCATATGATGTACTCTGCATATAAGTTAAATAAGCAGGGTGACAATATACAGCCTTGACATACTTCTTTTCCTATTTGTAATCCAGTCTGTTGTTCCATGTCTAGTTCTAACTGTTGCTTCTTGACCTGCATACAGATTTCTCAGGAGGCAGGTCAGGTGGTCTGGTATTTCCATCTCTTGAAGAATTTTCTACAGTTTGTTGTGCTCTACACAGTCAAAGCCTGTGGCATAGTCAATAAAACAGAAGTAGATGTTTTTCTGGAACTCTCTTGCTTTTTTGATGATCCAACAGATGTTGGCAATTTGATCTCTGGTTCCTCTGCCTTTTCTAAATCCAGCTTGAACATTTGGAAGTTCATGGTTCATGTAATGTTGAAGCCTGGCTTGGAGAATTTTGAGCATTATTTTGCTAGCATGTGAGATGAGTGCAATTGTGTGGTAGTTTGAGCATTCTTTGGCATTGTCTTTCTTTCCAATTGGAATGAAAATTGACCTCCAGTCCTGCGGCCACTGCTGCATTTCCCAAATTTGCTGGCATATTGAGTACAGCACTTTCTCAGCATCATCTTTTAGGATTTGGAATAGCTCACCTGGAATTCCATCACCTCCACTAGCTTTGTTTGTAGTTTGTTCATATTTCTTCCTAATACCCACTTGACTTTGCATTCCAGGATGTCTGGCTCTAGGTGAGTGATCACACCATTGTGATTATCTGGGTCATGAAGATCTCTTTTGTATAGTTCTTCTGTGTATTTTTGCCACCTCTTCTTAATATCTTCTGCTTCTGTTAGGTCCACACCATTTCTGTCCTTCACTGTGCCCATTTTGCATGAAATGTTCCCTTGGTATCTCTAATTTTCTCCATCTCTAGTCCTTCCCATCCTATTGTTTTCCTCTATTTTTTGCATTAATCACCAAGGAAGGCTTTCTTATCTCTCCTTGGTATTCTTTGGAACTCTGCATTCAAATGGGTATATCTTTCCTTTTCTCCTCTGACTTTCGCTTCTCTTCTTTTCACAGCTATTTGTAAGCATTGGATCATGGAACCATTTTGGGGAAGGAATACCTGTGAGCATTTGTGTACTTGTAGTAGGGTCTGTTTTTTTCTTCTGTCAAAGCGCAACTTCAGTTTAGGAAGGAAGAAGATTCTAGGGTTGGGTCCTGGTAGAGTTTGAATCTAGGTTCACCAGATTCAAACCTGTAGTCTTGATTTCTCCACTGCACGTAGAAGCAGGTACTTGTTAGAAATTACACTGTTGACCCTTCGCATACATTTAGGATTCCTTTTCCAGGTTTTGCGTGATTTTCCCCGGAGGAGGTTTGGGATCATGCTGCTGCCAATTTACCAGATGATATGCATCCAAAGCTGCTATTTCTGGAAACTCAACCATATGAAAATACCTAAAGTGTTTTTTTCCTTGTCAAAATAAAAGGCCTGGTCTTGGTGAGATTTTAATCATAAACTGATTTTGTTTGGAAAGGCCCGAATATTTGGGCTGTTTTTCAGGACAGAACTTTGAGGTTGAGTTCCAGGGTTTTAGCACATGTTCTTCAACAAATGGCCTGACATGTTTGAATGGTGCTCCAAAATTTCTGAGACAGCACTGAAGGATGTTATTCTTTGGTGTGCTGGGAATAAAAATACCATGTTAAACTTTTGAACCAGACATCCCTGTGCTGCCTAGTTAGGGGGACAGATGGAAAGAGAGTGCCTTTTTTTTTTTTTGGAAGGGAGTGGGACTAACTGAAGTTTTCTCCCAGCAAAGTTTTGCTTTATTTGAGGTTTATTAGACAAGATTGGGCTTCCCTGGTGGCTCAGATGGTAAAGAATCCACCTGCAATGCAGGAGAGCTGGGTTTGATCCCTGGGTCCGGAAGATCCCCAGTATTCTTGCTTGGGGAATCCCATGAACAGATGAGTCTGGTGGGCTACAGTGCACAGGATCGCAAAGAGTCAGAGATGACCAAGCAACCAAGCATACATACACACACACAGATAAGATTAGTCTTTAGGCAAAAACAGAGATTCTCTGAGAACCAAATATTTATACTTTGAACTAGTTGTAGAAATATTTACTGATTTCGATGATTTTTAGCTTAGACCCTGTTACTCACTGATTCAATTCTTGCTTTTGAGGTAATATATGAAATATGTAGGAACTAATGTGATGGAAGATATTTTTAAACTGTGGCACAAATTTTCTTCTGAGAAAGAAATGATTTAAAAGAAATCTGAGGATGGTTTTAAACTTTAGAGTAAATTTTTTTTATAACAAACTATTCATTGTTTTATTTTTGGCTGGGTTGAGGCTTCATTGCTGCAGATGGGCTTTTGCTAGTTGCAGCTAGTAGGGGCAACTCTTTATTGTGGTGTATGGGTTTCTCACTGAAGTGGCTTCCCTTATTGTGGAGCACAGGCTCTAGTGTGCGAGGGTTTAGTTGCCCTGCAGTATGTGGGATCTTCATTTCTGGACCAGGGATCAAACCTGTGTCCCCTGCATTGGCAGGCAAATTCTTAACCACTGGGCCATCAGGGAAGTCCCTGGAGTAAATATTTGAGGTAAGAAGGACACTTAAAAAATGATTTCATTGAATTATCTTTATAACTCTTTCTGTGATGGTTAGGACTTTTAGGAAGGGGGCTGAAATGTTTCATAGCTAAGTTCTATTTTGATTAGTTTTGATTTGAATTCATTGCTTTAAATTTGCCATTTTTCTGCTGTTATCTTTACATGGGTGTGAAAGATATTCTTGCTGTCAATGTTTTGACATTTCTACTAGATAAATTTGAAAATCACTCATTCATGCCAATTCCATATCCTCTGGAGCATCAAATGAAAGTGCCTGCAATATCCCACTCATGCAACACCTCAAGGAAGGACTTATGTTTATCCTTAAAAATGAAGTTTCGTTTGGTATACGTTTGGCTGACATATCACAGTTCTAAAAGCTTGTACTGACAAGCATTTTGAAAAGATTATTCCTCTACTTTAAAAGTGATTCTATAACATCTGTGAACTCAGTCTACATTTCAGGAAAAATGCCTTGGCTTTGTCCTCATGCTCAAGCCATACATTTCCAATGAAACCCAGTGATGTTCTCCTGAGCTGTCATTACTGTTTCTTCATCTGTCCTCCCTGTCGTATTTTGTGATGATTGCATATGAATGAAATCAGAGTTTCATGTAGTGTGAGTTTCAATGAAAACAATAGAGTAAAATTCTTCCAATCTCTCTTTTTGTTCAAGGATCAATTGACTTTGTTGTGTTCCTTCAAAACTAGAATTCCCAAAACTTCAGTACAGATGACAACTATGAGTAAAGAAAGTAAGATGACCTCAGAGTCTTCCAGATTCATCCCAAAGATGGGCCTACTTTGGACATTTGTGAATTGTCTAGGACTGGGTTATTTTCTGATGTGGTTTTCTGATTTCAGGATTTCTAGATAACTGCTGCTCCCCATGTCATTAACAACAAAAAAAGGTTATTCTGTGGAAAACTGGAAAAATTCCTAGTTAGCTTTTGGGATGACCAAATGTTAAGCAGAAGCGTAGCTCTGGTTCCTCTTTTTGCTGGGAAAAAAAAAAAAAAAAATGAATGGATACTAAGTCCATCAAGATCTTTCCTCTGTCAGAGACTAGCTGTGGAGAAACTTAATGAATCTGTTGATAATGAATTTGCAAAGGACCGGTATTGTTATTATGTTGTATGTAACTGTGTTTCAGATATCTTTAGTATTCCTGCTCCCCTCACCTTAAGCCAGATGCTCATCACCTATACCAAAGTCTACTGTAACAACTTCTTAGCCAGACTTTTGGGTCTTCCCTGGTGGCTCAGATGGTAAAACATCTGCTTGCAATGCAGGAGACCAAGGTTTGATCCCTGGGTTGGGAAGATCCCCTGGAGAAGGGAATAGCTACCAACTCTGGTGTTCTTGCCTAGAGAATCCCCATGGACAGAGGAGCCTGGTGGGCTACAATCCATGGGGTCACATAGAGTTGGGCACAACTGAGTGACTAAGCAGGGCAGTGCCAGACTTTTGTCTGTAACCCCTGTGTACCTTCTAGTTCACAGTGAGTATAGCTGGCTCAGAAATCACCCTAAAATGTCATGTTCCTTCTATTCGTCCTTTCACAAGGATCTGCAGTGACTCCCCTCATGCTGATATCATCAAGTCAAAACTCCTTATCCCATGCAGCACTATGAGAAAACTTGCTCCTCTTCTGCCCAACTTAGTAACGCCCCAAACTTTTGTTTATACTCTTCTGTTATTTTTTTCTTCATCAAATTTTTACCCATAAAACAATTTGGCAGCATGTACGGTGGCTCAGATGTTAAAGAATCTGCCTGCAATGCCGGAGACCCAGGGTCAGGAAGATCCCCTGGAGAAGGGAATGGCAACCACTCCAGTATTCTTGCCTGGATAATCCCATGGGCAGAGGAGCCTGGCAGGCTACAGTCCATGGGATTGCAAAGAGTTGGACATTACTGAGACATACACACACACATGGGGTCTTAAATTTTTCCCACTCTTGAGGAAATAGTTTTTCATACAGAAAAACATTCAGTGTACAAAGATGGCCCTTACAGTTACTTATATCATTAAAACTTACAACCTAAATGTTTAGCGAATGAGAATTAAGTGTGGCACATTTATAAAATAGACAATATATTGTCATTATATGATATTATTTGTTCCCATAACATAACAAATTTATTAACATAAGAACATACTTATGTTCCAATAGGAGAGAAAAAGAATTATTGTCTATAGAGTATGAACTTAAATAATTAAAAATATGGGGGGAAAATACTAGAAACACATATTCTATAACTGTCAAGAGAGATAATTTATGGATGGTGAGATTATGGTCCACTTTTGGTTTTTTCATACATTTTCAGTAATGGTTTTATCAGAAAACCTTATTTTTATTTCTGTAACTTTATTGCTTTTTTTGATAATGGAAGTAAGTCATAACCACTGCTAAAATTTCAGACAGTACAGAAATATGCAAGTTTTTTAAAAGTAAAAATTATTTATAATTTCAATTAAAAAATCATCTAGTGATAGTTACCATATTTCTTTCTTTTTTTGTTTCCATACACTTTTATTGGTTGTCAACAGTTACCATATTTCTTAAATTTGTTCTGGTACCAAATGATACAAACTAGCAGTGGCTTAGTGTGTGTCATTTGTGACCCCACAGCAAGCCTTATTTTCCCTCCTGTTCCTGGAGGACAGCAGTTTGGCTGTGGATAAGCTCAGGTTCTGGGATGTGCCCCACATGGCATCCTGTTCTGAATCTCAGGCTAAAGAAGCTGTCCTGTGACAATCCCACCCTCACAGCAGAGAGGAAGAGTGAGAGGCTGAACCAAAGCCATACCCTCACCTTTAAAGCATTAGCTTGGACAGATGGCACCTTGGCTCATATTCCATTGCTCTGCGCAAGTCACATGGCCAAGCCCAACATTACTGTTGCAAGTATGTCTACTCCCACCCAAGGCAGGATGGGAGCATTATCTACCATAACCACCAGAATCATTTTGCTGTGTACATTTTTTCAGAGTTTTCAATATACAAGGGTGTGTGCACACATATACACATTTACTTTTAAAAAAATGAGATGACTCCTACTGTGAAATTTCTTGTCTAAATGTTTTTTTGATGGATATCTTTCTAGGTCTCTCTCTCTCTCTCTCTATATATATATATATACATATACATACATATATATATTCTAAAGTGTTTATTTTGATTGCCTACATAATATTCCACTTTATAGATATACCATGATTTCCTTACCTTGTTTATAGATATTTGGGTTGTTCCTTTTATATTTTTTGCTACTATAAACAGTCCTGTTATGAACATCTTTGTTCATATATCTTTGAACATGTCATTAACATGCATTCCTATAAGTGGAACCATTGGGACATTCAGAATCCATATTTTCAAGACTTTGGTAAATGTTGCAAATTTTCTTCTAGAAATGCAATTTGCACTCCTGGCAAAAGTGACAATTTTCACTTAAAAATACAAACATATTTACTCTTCAAGACCAAGCTTAAATCCAACTTTCCATAACTCCTTTTCCTAATAATTCCAGCTAGAATTAACACAATGTCTTAAATTTCATGCTTTACACATACAGTTGTATGTATGTATGTATGTGTATGTGTTTTATCATCTTAATTATAAGTTTGTGGAGAGCAAATACTCTCCATGGACTGTTTTATTTTCCCAAAAGTAATTTTCACACTGTCCTGGTTTATGTGTATCTTGGTAATATTTTGAGCAATTAATTGTTTTTTTGCCCCCTAGTATTTTTCCTGTCTTACCTCAGTACTCTGCATTCCTGTTCCTATTTCCCCACCCCTCACTCAGGCAGTTGCTGTAATTCACATTCCCTCAGAGGAGGTATATGAGAAGGGGATGAGAGTGTGAGGGGGCTTGTAGTGCACAGGCAAGAACAGAGGGCAAGATTTTCTGGGTTTTGTTTCTATAATGTTAAAGCCCAGACACAAGAGAGAAATTCCCAGGCTTAGGGGGCTTCCCTGGTGGCTCAGCTGGTAAAGAATCCACCTGCAATACGGGAGACCTGGGTTCGATTCATGGGTTGGGAAGATCCTCTGGAGAAGGGAACGGCTACCCATGCCAATATTCTGGCCTGGAGAATTCCATGGACTGTATAGGCCATGGGGTCGCAAAGAGTTGAACATGACTGAGTGATTTTCACTCACTCGCTAGGCTTAGAAGCAGCAAAGGATAGAGAGTGGGACTTATTTCCAATTTTAGGAAATGATTCCTTTGGACTGCGGAGGGGGCTGGCAGCCCTTTGAGGGATTGCGCTGTACCTCCTGGTGGTGCAAAGACCATGAGACCAGGAGGCAGCTCCTGGAGGGAGAATCCAAACCTGGGCTTCCAGGACAACCCTGGATGGGAATGGCCCTCAGACATCCTTTGTCTTGTGTATACCTTTTTTTTCTTTTTTAAAGGCATTTCCATCATTTAAAACTCAGAAGATTTACTGGATCACATTCTTGTTTGGAAACTCTCAACAGGGGTTGAACAACCTTCTTCCCCTGAGATGAGGCATGGGGTCTCCTGACTTCTAGTCTCTGATTGTCCTCCACCTGAGAGATGACCCATGTATTTTCTGTTCCCTCATTTCCTCCCTGACCTCTTAGCTATCACTCTCCCCTTTCCTCAATCACCTCTAGCCATGTGGCCTCCTTGACTTCCCCAAGTCCTTGTATTTATTGTCCCTTTGCCTGAAATCCTCTCCCTGACTACTATGCTTATAACTGGAGCAGCCCACTCTGAAAAACCACCTATCTCCCCTCTTGACTAATTATTTCTTACAGCACTTATCAATTCCTAAATACTATGCATTCACTTATTAGTCAGTGGATGCCTGACTCCATCCACTACAGTGTAAGGTCCCTGAAGTAGGATTATTGTTTTTGTTGCATCCTGTGTCGTACTCAATAAACATTTGTTAAATGAATGAGTAAATGGATGAGTCTCAGAAGACAGTGTACCTGAATTGACAGGTGGGTTACAGGGAGGAGTCCATGTGGTGACCTGGCCCAGCTTTTTCAGAATATGCCCTAGAGGTCAAGGCTGTTTTACCTAGATAGCATTACTTAGGAAAATGTGAGGCAAGTTTTTCCATTTTTTCCTTTTGAAAATCTGAGGAACTGTGTTAAGTGCTTTTAGAAATTAGGTTTCATGAAATTTTTTTTATCTGCCTAAATGGAGCTAGAAGGGATCAAAATTAGAAAGAGACAAACTTTTCTTTTTTCTTTTTTTTCCATTTATTTTTATTAATTGGAGGCTAATTACTTTACAATATTGTAGTGGTTTTTGTCATACATTGACATGAATCAGCCATGGATTTACATGTGTTCCCCATCCCGATCCCCCCTCCCACCTCCCTCCCCATCCCATCCCTCTGGGTCTTCCAGCCAGAGCACTTGTCTCATGCATCCCACCTGGGCTGGTGATCTGTTTCACACTTGATATTATACTTGTTTCAATTCTGTTCTCTCTGAACATCCCACTCTCGCCTTCTCCCACAGAGTCCAAAAGTCTGTTCTGTACATCTGTGTCTCTTCTTCTGTTTTGCATATAGGGTTATCTTTACCATCTTTTAAAATTCCATATATATGCATTAGTATACTGTATTGGTGTTTATCTTTCTGGCTTACTTCACTCTGTATAATGGGCTCTAGTTTCATCCATCTCATTAGAACTGATTCAAATGAATTCTTTTTAATGGCTGAGTAATATTTCATGGTGTATATGTACCACAGCTTCCTTATCCATTTGTCTGCTGATGGGCATCTAGGTTGCTTCCATGTCCTGGCAATTATAAACAGTGCTGCGATGAACATTGGGGTGCACGTGTCTCTTTCAGATCTGGTTTCCTCAGTGTGTATGGCCAAGAGTGGGATTCCTGGGTCATATGGCAGTTCTATTTCCAGTTTTTTAAGGAATCTCCACACTGTTTTCCATAGCGGCTGTACTAGTTTGCATTCCCACCAACAGTGTAAGAGGGTTCCCTTTTGATAATATACATGTTTTGATGCTGTTCTCTCAGATCATCCCACCCTTGCCTTCTCCCATAGAGTCCAAAAGTCTGTTCTATACATCTGTGTCTCTTTTTCTGTCTTGCATATAGGGTTATCTTTACCATCTTTCTAAATTCCATATATATGCGTTAGGATACTGTATTGGTGTTTATCTTTCTGGCTTACTTCACTCTGTGTAATGGGCTTCAGTTTCATCCATCTCATTAGAACTGATTCAAATGTATTCTTTTTAATGGCTGAGTAATATTCCATTGTGTATATGTACCACAGCTTTCTTATCCATTCGTCTGCTGATGGGCATCTCGGTTGCTTCCATCTCCTGGCTATAATAAAACAGTGCTGCGATGAACACTGGGGTACATGTGTCTCTTAGAAAGAGACAAACTTCTAATAAACCAGTTTTGCTATTAGACTATCACTCAATTATGTTGGTGGCTAGACTTAGGAAAGTAAAGTTTTGGGGTTACTTTTAAATTTAAATGTATCCTAAAAGTTCATTCCTGTCTTTAGAGATATGAATGAATTGTATTTTTTGTATAGGTCAGACCAGGGTGTATTATAACTTGAATTTTAAAAGAAATCTTTTGTTGTCACTGTAGCCCAAGGTCAAAGCAGTGTTAGATAGCAGGAGGATGGTTAATTAAAAATTATTTTATCTTGGAATATGTTTTCCGAATATTACTTTAAAGGAATTTAGTAAAAGCCCACAGTTTGACCGGGGAGGTAGGGCGCACATCACAAATTCATGTGAGACTCCCATAACAGGTGAAGTCAAGGGCCTTATTTGGATAAAAATTATGAATGAAGGAGACTTATAATCTTTATAAAATGACATTGGGGTCTTAAAACAGTGTTTTAGAACACTAAGAGAGTCTTGAGCATAAACTGTAGGGTGCTCAGAGCAATTGCCTGGTAGTTGAGGGAGGAAAAATGGAGAAATGTACTCTGTTGGAAGAAGAGACTGTCATCACTGGAGGAAGGTTAGAGTCCTTACACCCATATTCTATGCTAATGCAACTCTAGATAATAAAGGATTTTGCATAAACCTAACAAATCAGAAACAAAAAAAGGATAGTGTAACAGTTTCTCATTCTCCCTCCCTCTCTTTTTTTGGGACAGCCATTGGCATCAGCATTTTCCCCATTCTCTTCCGTAATTTTATACCAAAGTTTCTCTGGCATTCAACAGGAAAACAGAAAACTTCAGAAGACCCAGGTAGAGTTTTGGTGGAAAAGACTAACAAAGGCTTTAATCTCAGACCCTGTGTGGCGTCTCGCCTCTGTAAGTAAAAGCAGATTTGATATCATTGCTTTAATTAAAACCATCTGATGCACAAAACCCCTTCTCAGTTGCCCCGAATCACTTATTTTCCAACTCCATCCTCAAACAGTTTATCTTCCAATAAAGCCTGTTATCGTTTGTACAGAAGACTGATAACCCAAGAGTCGTGAATAATGGAAAAATGACAAAACTTGCTATACATAATCAGTTGGCAAAGGAAGGAGAAATAACAGCTGCTTGACTGTTGAACATATATTTTTAAACTGAGCTGGTAAGTCAGTATGAATGCCAGGTCACGGATTTTCTTCAACAATCTCAGGATAGCCAAGGTCATGTGGATAAGGGTTCCTTGGTGGCTCTTTTTTATCTCTTTGGAAGAATATTGGGCAGGGGAAAGGGGTGCTTTTATAGCCACAGAACCCAGGATCCCAGACCCTCCAATGTAAATGCCAACTACAGCCAGACAGTGATGTTATTGTAGACTCATTTTTGTCTACAAAAACTCTGTTGTACAGAGTCAAGCTCCATGAATTCAGGTATGCACTAATTAATGGGGTAAAAAGCAATCTTATCCAGAAAGGTTGATTGCCAGTCAAATTTTTGAAAATTGAAATAAATATTCAATGCAATATGGAACTTGATCTTTATGGGACTCTATGGGTAATTTTGTAAGATAAGGAATTTTTGTTGGAACATGTTGGTTTAGGTGACTTAAGTTGGAATCCCAGTTTTTCCCCTTTCTGTCTCTGTGATGGTTGGTAATGGATTTAACTTTGAGGAACCTAGTTCTCATCTGTAAAATGGACACCCAACAACCTTATTTGGGAGGGTCTACCAGAATGAGATCATGGATATATAAGTGATTTGTTGATTTTACTTATTAATTTTTAAAAATTATGAAATTAGAAAATACAGAGAATAATCTAACAGATATCCATGTAACCAACCATTAGATTTTCAAGCTAGTAACATTTGCCTTATTTTTGGAAACAAAATATTAGCAATGCAGTTGATGGCTTCTTATCCCATTCTTTACCTTCTTTTCCATAGTTAATCACTATCTTGAAACTGGTAGGTATGGATTTATTTATTTATGAGTAGAAATTTCCACTTGCTTCAGTTAACTTTACTTTACAGATTAAAAAATGTAAATGTATGTTAATGTTGATTAGAAAAAAAATTGTTTACATGTATTACCATGTTTCTTTTTCCCCTAAGAAACATTTTTTTTGGGGTGGGTAGAAGGGCATAATTTTCCCTTAAAATTTTTTTTTCTTTTATTTTGGAGCATAGTTAATTAACAGTATTGTGTTAGTTTCAGGTATATACCAAAGTGATTCAGTTATATACGAATTTATTCTTTTTCAAGCTCTTTTCCAATTTAGGTTATTAAAGAATACTGAGCAGCATTCCCTGTGCTATCCCGTAAGTCCTCATTGGTTATCTATTTCCCAGGTGGCACTAGTGGTAAGGAATCTGCCTGCCAGTGATGGTTCAATCCCTGGGTCAGGAAGAGCTCCTGGAGGAGGGCATGGCAACCCACTCCAATATCCTTGCTTGGAGAACGCCATGGACAGAGGAGCTTGGTGGGCTACAGTCCATGGGGTCACAAAGAATCAGACACTACTGAAGCAACTGAGTGTACACACATGTGTGTATGTCAATCCCAAACTCCCTAACTAGCCCTCCCTCCCGCTCTTCCCCCCATAACCATAGGACAGTTGGATTTATTTTGCTAGTATTTTATGTAGGATTTTTATATCTATATTAATAGTGGGGTTAGTCAGTAATTTTTTCCCCCCATACAGTTCTTAGCTAGTTTTAGTATTAAGGTTATGCTAGTTTCATAAAATGAGTAGTAGACTTCTCTATTTCTAAACTCTGAATCATTTGTATGAAATATGAACTATCTGCTATTTGAAGATTTGGTAAAGACTGCTTGTAAAACTTTGGAGGCATTTTTTTTGTAGTTAGATCTTTACAGATCATTTTAAAATTTTATATAGAGTTATGCTGGCTTTCTATCTTTTCATTAGTCAGTGTTGATAATTTATATTTTTCTAGAATTTCATTTGAATTTAAATTTATTGGCATATAGTTTAACATATTATATGCTTTAAAATATCTCTATTCTATCTATAGTTCTATCCCTTCTTGGTTCCTAATATTTACTGCTAATATCTTTTCTTTTTTACCTTGGTCAGTCTTCTAGAGGTTGAAATTTCCTTTGTGTGTGTGTTTTCTCCCTCCATAGTCAGTTTTTTTTTTTTTAAATCAATTCTAATATTTATTTGTTTTCTTGTCTATTAAGTTGTGCTTTTATGTTTGCTATTTTCTTCAGGCTTACTCCGGTATTCTTTTTCACTTCTTGAGTTGCTGGGCTTTCAACTGTTCTTTTTTCTTTCCTAACATATTCATTTAAAAGTATGTACATTTGAAGAGAGTAGCATGGACATATATACAGTAACATATATAAAAATAGATAGCCAGTGGGAATTTGCTGTATTACTCAGATAACTCAGACCGAGGCTCTATGACAACCTAAAGGGGTGGGGTGGGGTGGGAGGTGGGAGGGAGGCTCAGGAGGGAGGGGACATATGTGTACCTATGGCTGATCCATGTTGATGTATGGCAGAAGCCAGCACAAATATTGTAATTATCCTTCAATTAAAAATAAAGACGAAACTATATACATTTCCTTTTAAAGGATACTTTGGCTACTTCTCACAGATTTTTATGTTACATTTTCATTGTTATTCAGTTCCAAGTATTAAAAATTTCCAGCATGCTGTCTTCACTGATTATGAATGATTTAGAAGCATGTTTTAAAATTTCCAAATGCATATTTTCACCTTTTGGTTGTGGCTCTCTAATTCACCGCCCTTTATCATCTTTTTAATGCTGTTGTTTTATGTCTCTTTCAGATTGGTCTCTCTTCTGTGGTCTAGTTGTAGGATTTCTGGCTGACCCAGTTTATCATGTCTGCTGATTTTTCTCTCAGTGCAAATCATTTCCAAGTATTTGGTTGTGTTTTTCATTGTTAGCTTGTCTTCAGTGGGGTGTTTTATGTGGACTTTCTGTGCCGATACTGTGGACATTTCTCTCCAGGGCATTTTATTTTTGTTTCTGTTGGGTTTTAATGGTCCAGGACTTGGTTTTGTACTTTCATTGTTAGTTTCTCAGTTTACTATTTATCACATAGGCCATGCAAATGTAACTCTCGTATCCACCAGTGTCACAGGTTTGAGATTTTTTTCTTCTTTTCACATGACCTTTCTCTTCTTCTTAGAGCCCCTGCAGGTGACAAGCTGTCCCACTACTGCCCCAGACTGGGGAGAACCTGCCCTTCTGTACTCTTGCTTTGCAGGAGACTCAGTTCTAAGTTCTATGTGCTATTGTGCTATTGTGAGATAAAAACAAAAAAATGCCTTGTAGTTCTGGGTGGACCTTGAAACTCCAGTCCCAACTAGGATACCTCCCGGGCCACTGAGACCCTCAGCTTGTTTGAGTAACTTCAAAACAGTTTTGGTTATATTTTAGAATTTCTAATTTTCTAAAAGTAGGAGGAGATGCATGCTCAGATCAGGCAAACTTATTTTAACCTATGTACAAGTTAGCAAATATATGCTAGAGACACTTGTCTTATACCATAACTATTATTCTATAAATAAATTATTCTTGTAAATAATTGTGTATGCATAGCTTTGATTAAAGCAGGGTACACATAATTATTTTAAATTAAGTTTAGTTAGAGAGGGAAAATCTAAATATGAATCACAGTTCTGTTCTAAGGTTGTCATAGAACCTTGGAAAAACGCACAAGTCCTGGTCATAGGGAGAAAGCATAATTCCATTTACTGCTGATCTATAGGAATATTTCTTTTACACCATTGTTAATTTTCTGGACCAAGATCAACTGGACCCTCCTGGGTTGTGGAAAGCCAAGAAACTCTAAGTGATGTGTGTAGTTTTGTGTGTCTGAAATGATGGATTTTGGCATTTTGATGGATTGACAAGCTTTGCACTTGTCAGCTTTTTCACTGAATTCTAAACATAGAAATGGGCTTCTTTCCCCACACAGAGAATACTAAGAATTTATTTCCTAAGGAACCTTGTTTTTTTCCCCTTTCTAGGCCTGATTCTCTCTGACAGGATGAAGTTTTGTAGGCAACAGAGATTTCTTTTGGTTGGTCAGAATGCCTGTTTATTGCACTCCTGCAATACTAGCTGATCCATTCAAGTTAATATGGACCCTCTCTCCTTTTTCCTTTGATTACTCTCAGACTTTCATTTTGCATTGTTACAGAAACTATTTTTATAGTAAAAATAAAAGCAGAGGAGCAATTAGTAAACTCAGATAATTTCACATTAGAACTGCTAATTGTTTTGTTGTGAAAATAATTTGACAGTTTAGGAAAAAAATCAGTAACTTGATTATTTGAGCTGACGCTGGAAGGTGCTACCTGAGTAGTACCTTCTATGAGAAGGAATCTACTTGTAAGCTTAAAAATTCATACATGTTAGCACATTTAGAAGATAGAGCCCCTTTAAATAATCAGGAAAAGATATAAACAGGGTCCTAACTAATAAATATCTAATTGTTTTCCCAGTTTTTGACATTTATGAATATTTGTTGTTAAAAACAAAAGACATTGGCCTTACCTTCTGTTAAAAGTTTTTTGTCTGATTGAACCAAAGGACTTCAGAGGAGATCGTGAAGGGGGAGAGGTTAATCAACCATCACTGTGCCCAGGAAGTGCTCACTTTCCCTTAAATGGTCCATATGAGGCCAGCCCTAAAGCATCATCCAATAATTTAAAAAATAAACTTTGGGGTATACGGGCAATGATTTCATCAGATGAACAATTTAGCTCTTGGTCATATGGAATTTTCTTGATGTGTTCTACTTATTTGAACTCTTTAGAATAACTACACTGAATTCATGGTGCATAACTAGTCAGACATTTTTTTGATATGTTACTTGCCAGTTGGTGTAGGTAATTTCTGAAATGTCGCTTTCATTAGCATTGTAGAGAAGCTATTTTGAAACACTGTCTCAAACACAACTATGACAGTGGTCAAGAAGAGAATTAGATCGTCTGGGTTCAAATCACAGTTTGCACTATCCAGAGGTTACCCTTGACAAAGTTGCTTCAGTGTCTCTTGTAAAATAAACAGAATAGGAGTATCACCCTCGCGGGGTAGTTGAGAGGATCAGAATATACCTGGAAAGCATGTGTATCCCATGTGGTGAGCCTTCAGTGTCAGCCCTTGTAGTTAAATATGCATATATTCTATATGGAAACACTCAAAGTACCCGAAGCATAGCTCTTACCAACACACTAATGACTGAAACAGTATCTACTATCCTTTTGGAAACTAAAATTTGTGTTTTCTCCTGAGAAACCAAGCCACCTGTCTAGGTTGATAATTCTATAGAAAAAAAATAATGCCTGTCTTTTCAGATATTTCAACCTCTTTGGGAGTGAACCCTAGAAAAGTAAATTTAAAGTTAACTCCAACTGTGCTCTTTGCTGATTTCTCATCTTTCTAATCCAAAATTTAATGAAAGAAATCTGATTTTCACATCAGGGCAAGAAGGAATTTAAATATCAATTATTTCTTATTCATGCTGCCGTGCCCAATTCCTTTAATTGTCTTTTTGCTGTCCCCCCCCCCCCCCCCCCCCCGCCCGCTTTCTTTTGCTGTTCAGAACTGAGGCTTTTCCAACTAGAACTATCCACCTTGGCTTTTGAGATGCTAGCTTTCCAGCTGTGAATGGAGGGTCAGTCAACTGCAGAAAGCCTGACCTTGTGAATTTCTGGTTTGCATTAGACCATCATAGTTTATTGTTCTGAAGGCTCTTGAAGGAGGATTCAAACCCATGGTGCCATGCAAGCACCAGGATGAGTTTCTTGCAAATGGCTGTTCACTTGACATGCTTGGCATTTAGAAATTCCTTGGGTAAATCTTTAGATGCAGTTCATCGCCATCATGTATCAACTGAGGATAATCTAACTCCCTTGAAAGCACACATAAAACATGTAATTGCCCTTGAAAATAAACACAAATAGTTTACTGGTTATTTTACCAGAACACATCCCACTTGCCCAGACTATAGTCTGAACTCCACCTGGGCTGGTAAAACCCACATTTCTTTTTGTTGGTTCACTGTGTTCCTGAATCAGGGGCCATTTCTAAATTTTGTTTTCTTTTTCTGAGTCGAAAACTAATAAGAGACAGAGTAAAGAATCTTTTACTGACTCCACTGTTGAATTTCCTGACAGCAGTTTCTATTATTCCCTTGGTTGACTTTCTATTGCTCATTAGAACTCCTCTTAGACCTTGGTAAGCAAGACCCTCTGCCTCTGAATTTTTGATTGACACCTCTCCGCCCCTCCTAGGAGTGTTTGTTTTCTGCTGCAGCCAGGAGTGTAAGGACCAACCCTAGTGTCCATTGTCCTTCTCTGTGCTCTCATCTTTTGTCTGATGCTCTCCCTCCTTTCTTCCCACTCTGCATTCTCATCTCTAGTTCCTTTCTGATCTCTTGCTCTAAAAATTCTCTTAGACTTAATGGGGTCACCACCCCTCCCCCTAACTCCCCGAGAAGTTTGTCGTGTCCAGTTCCACTGATCTAGACATTCCTAAATTTAGAAATCAATCTGTGGACACGTGAAGAATATTCTCATATGTTGCTTTGGATTTCTAACACTCCCAGTGTGATCGGTGATGCCCCTCACCCCTGCTCTGGCCTATCCCAGGTGGATTGTAAAAACAAAGATAGGCTTTCTTCCTTAGGTATCTCATGTCCTGTTGAAAAAGGACTCCACTCTCCATGTCTGTACCTCTGTTTTGTTCATTGCTTCATCTGTGTCTGGTGTATCTTTGTTTTCAAATGACAGCTATAGGGCATATTCAGGATTTATTTTTGAAAGCAATGTCCAAAATAAGTTTTCAGATGTATTCTTTCAAATAAAGTAATAAAAATAATATAGTGTCTAGACTTATTATCTGCCTTCTCATTATCTGAAATTCTGGAGGAAAAGTTGGGAAAAAGCAGGAAGGGAAAATAAAAAGGCAGTAAAAGGTTGTTTTGAGAAAATTGAGGATGGGCTTCAGGGTACATGGAAGATGCCAAAAGGGATAAAAGGTTTTCCAACCAGATGATACATCTGTATTTGCTTGTTCATTTCTTTTTCATAGTGTCTTTTGTCTCCTTAAACTGGATCATCATGACAAAAAGAATGCTGGTGGGTATTTTGTTTAGGAAGGCATCTTACTAAGTTTTTTGATTTATATTTACCAATACATCAATTCAGTTTTCCTGGGTCTTGACCTGTAAGATCAGCATTCTGAAAAGGGTTAATGAATTAATTTCACTGTAATATGCCTGCTTAGCCTGGTAATGCATAGTAATTTCTGAATATTGCAATTATTCATAGCTATTCAAGAATAGAGGTTATTCCAAGCATGCTTAACAAATCCATTATCCATGAAAAATTGTATGTATTTAGATGATTCCCAGGGTAAATGCAGTCTCCATTCCATATGTTTGAAGATGTTTTCTGGAGTGCTTCAAGACCCAAGTGAGGTTTGCTCACCATAGGAAGAAGTTTCTTTGTACCCAAAATAACCCTCTTTTCTTTACTATCCTTGGGATTAGAAATAAAAGGAAAGAGAAAAGTAGACCATATTTACTTGTCAGGCCGGGCACAGTCCCATGAGGCACCTTGTATTAAACTTCTGGAAAAACGTTTTATGTGATGTTCCTTGTAGGAAGTTGGAACAAAGTTAGTGAGCAAGCAAAGGGTTTCTGCTGATGTCTGTGGCTGTTTTAACCTTTGAAAGTCAAAAAAAGTGCTAGGATGACAAATCTTGGGACCATTCCTCTGATTCCTTTATTAATTAATTCAATAAAAATGTACAGAATGCCTAGGATGTGGAGGTACTGTGGTTGGTGCTAGAGGCAGTGAAAGTGAAAGTCGCTCAGTCATGTCCAACTCTTTGAGACCCCATGGACTATACAGTCCTTGGAATTCTCCAAGCCAGAATACTGAGTGGGTAGCCTTTCCCTTCTCCAGGAGATCTCCCCAACCTAGGGATCAAACCCAGGTCTCCTGCATTGCAGTTGGATTCTTTACCAGCTGAGCCACAAGGGAAGCCCGCTAGAAGCAGAGTGGTAAGAAAAACAGTCTAACCTCATAGGACTTACAGTGGGGGGAGACATATAGTAGTAAATAGTTATGTGGTTTAGTTACCCACACCTGGCAACACACACATCTTAACCACTGGCTGTGGGAGGTACTAAGAAGGAAAGGTCCAGAGTGCTCTAAAAGTGTCCATGTAAAATGAAGTTGAAGAACTCTTCCTTGGGGAACTGAGATTTAAGCTGAGGCATGAAGGAGGTGGCATTAATCTAGAGTGGTGGAGGTGGGGAGGGGGACAAGAGGTGTGATAGTTACATTTTTGTGTCATGTGACTAGGCTATGGTGCCCAGGTGTTTGGTGAAGGTTATTTTTAAAAGTGGTTAACTTTTAAATTGGGGCTTCCCTGGTGGCTCAGTGGTAAAGAATCTGCCTGCCAATGCAGGAGATACAGGAGATGTGGGTTCAATCCCTGGATTGGGATGATCCCCTGGAGAAGGGAATGGCAACCCACTTCAGTATTCTTGCCTAGGAAACCCCATGGACAGAGGAGTTGGGTGGGCTACAGTCTTTGGGGTCGCAAAAAGTCAGACACAACTGAGAGACTAAACAATAATAACACTTTTAAGTTAGTAGAAGTTGATTCAAGCAGATTACCTTCCATAACATGAGTGGGCCTTATCTAATCAGTTGAAAGCTTTAACAATAAAGACTGAGGTCTCCCAAAGAGGAAAGGATTAAAATTCTGCCTTCAGACTGCAACATAGAAATTCTGCCTGAGTTTCCAGCCTTTGGACCAAGACTGCAATACCAACTCTCGCAGAAGTTTCCAGCTTGCTGGCTGCTCTTGAATTGTTGGGCTTCCCAGTCTCCATAATCAAGTAAGCCAACTCCTTAAAATAAATTTGTCTAGACAAACTGAAAGGCAGGTAGGTAGATGGATAGGCAGATGAATAGACACAGATATGTTTCTTATTGATTCTGTTCTCTGGAGAACAGTGGTTAACACAGGAAGTGAAGACTCTAGTGGAGGGAACCACATGTGCAAAATGCTCCGAGATGGGAGTGAGCCGGTGTTTGAGGGAATAAAAAAATGAGTAATGTTGCTGAAGGACAGAGAGTTAGAAGGAGAGGAGAAGCTGGGTCAGACTTCCGTGTTGTGACGCCCTTTTTGAAGAGCTGGGCCTTGCTATAAAGCTGCAAGTATTAATTTCTTGAACTTGTGTAAAAGACTATTCTTTTAAATTCTCTCAATCTTCAAGTTTTTAATTATTAAGCACATACCCATTATGCATTCTTATACTTTTCTCACCACATGTAAGATTTCCCTGAATTATGTAGATAGACTAGAATGCTCCTTCCTTCTCTCTCCCCATTTCCCCCTTTTCCTTTCTATGCAGTGAGTTGCCTCCATGGACATTTCCTGCTTTAACCTTCAGATTACCCATGCACCTGTGGATTTCTGCTCTCTGAGTGTTTAGGTCCAGCTCCACATTTGGTCCCCCAGTTTATCCACTCTCAATTAGCCTTGTTCCCCTCATTGGTCACAGTGACAGTTCTGGAACCTTCCTTTCTTTTGAGAAATTATTCCTCTCTTTCTAAACAGTCTTGGGGATCCTCCAAAAAGGGGCCCTGCGGTCCCCAAGCTGAAGTGTGTGAGCCTTTGAACCTTGGGCAGGATAGGAAGTGGCTGGATTTCAGTCTTTCTTGTGGGGTCTCCCTGAACAGAGCGGTCTTCACTGTCTAGGTCCTCAGCTCTGCCCTGGTTTCTATTCTTTCTGCAACCTGGTTTTCCCCGATGTTCTGCCCCGATGCATGCTTGCATGCATGCTAAGTTGCTTCTGTCATGAATGACTGCAACCACATGGACTACAGCCTGCCAGGCTCCTTTGTCCATGGGATTCTCCAGGCAAGAATACTGGAGTGGGTTGCCATGCCCTCCTCCAGGGAATCTTCTCAACCCAGGGATTGAACCCAGGTATCCTGCGACTTCCGCATTGTAGATGGATTCTTTACCACTGAGCCATCCTGACCCTAGTAAATCCCTTCCTTAAGTTAACCAGAAACTGTTTCTGTGGCTTATAGCCTAAGGAGACTATTTCTCTGTCATAGAAGGAGAAGGGTGAAGAGTTTCATGTGTCTGGAGAGAATGGACCTGTGGGAGTAAATGGACATGAGGCAGTTTGGGGCCAGATTTTAAACAGTGACAGGAAGAGATCTTGAAGAAGTTAGAAGTAAAGCTGTCTTCTGAGAAGATATGGATGGAATGTGTTTGGTTATTGAGAGAGTGGACTAGTTGGGCCTATCTGTGAGTTTGTTACCAAGGAGTTCCAGAAACTGTCCCAGAATTCCAAGGGAGAAGCAATCTCCAGGAAATGGCATGAACTCTGTGCAAAGTGAGGAAACCTGATCCTCTGCTTTGTGTCAGCCAAAAATGTCCAGTCAGCCTGGATTGTGGGAAATAGAAGCCCAATAAAGCAGAGCCATGGTGGAGAGTTCCCTGTGTGTGCTGTATGTTTCAGTACTTGCAGTGATGTGGTCATAGCCTGAACCACCATCCCCTTAAGGTCCCAAATGGTCAAACAACTCACTTTCCTGAGCAAACTCCAGGGCTGTAAAGAGCATTATTATAAAATGGCTTTTCATGTAACTGTGCTTCTAGTAGAGGAATATGCACCTCAGGCCAAAATGAGGATTAGGGCTTGTCTAGAAGTTACATTTTAATGGAAATTAATATGCTGACAATTTTAGTTCTTATATGAATCTTGCACGATTTTAGTGTGGATCATTGCTGAGATACCACTCATTTCTGAGCTTATGGATCTGAGGATTAGGTTGTAGACTGTGATGAATTCATTCATTCAAATGATGTTGTGAAGCCAGAACTTCTTTGCACTCCTATAAAGCCATATATATATATATATATATATATTTTTTTTTTTTTTCCCCCCTGTTCTACGAAGGGATTGACATGATCAGATCAGAATGAATCCTGGTTTGAGGGAAGAGAGACTCTGGTAAAAGGGAACCCACGTAGGAGGTCACTGAGAGGGCCCAGAGGAAAACCAAAGGAATCTGAACTAAGACAATAGCAATGGGAGAGGGAACGCGCCGGCTGCTGGACTGAACTAGGGTCTTTAGATCTTGATAATCTGTTGGTTGTAAGGGGTGAGGAATTGGCTAGAATCAGGGAAAGCTAAGGCATGTCTTACTTGTCATTTTTCTTTCATTAAATAACCTTATCTGAATTCCCACAAACAGTGCTGCAAACAGTTAAATTGTGATAGTATGAAAAACAGAATCTGAGCTAAATTAGTTTTATGTCAACCCATCACACTAGACCACAAATTCCCTGAGAGGCTTAGCAACATATTGGATAAAGTGAAATTAATCCTTGAGCTCCATAAGCTGACATATGCATATGCTATGAATCCATAAACTATACTGTAAGCATTAGAGAAGGAAGCTAAAAAATGCAAGGCAGCACATCTGTATTCGGTCCTGCGAAGCAAGCCTAGTTCACGATGACATTTTCTTTTGTTGGTGTTGAACCAGGAGGAGGTTTGGTCGTTTTCACATTGTTTACCTTTACAATCCAATGTGTTGTTGATTGCACCCCTGCATAAACTTGGTGAAGCTTTGCAGTCAGGTCACTGTTTTGTGTGATTCACTAGCCTAAATTTAGAAAAGACTGCGATGCTAACAATGTGTGACAAAAACCAGAGAATTTCAAGTTCTGGTTGGCTGCTCTGGGTTACATTCCCCTCCAGGTGAAGTTGGAACTGCCAGCTACATTTTTGAAAATGACCAGCCTGTTGGGAGAAGAATGATCAGGAGGTATTGCCGATAAGTTGCTGAGACTGAAGACTTGTCTCCACTTTTGGTTTTGTAGTTAAAATATTTCTTTTGTTTTAAAGAGCAAGACCTGTACGTGAATTTTGTGGCTTTTCACTAGCTTGCATGAAATAAGGGGTTGTGTGGTTATGTGATGAATTTAGGGTCATTACCACAACCAGTCTTGATGCAGGAGAGTAGAACACTTTTGGCTTTCGTCTGTGTGAAACAGTTGCTGATTTGCCAATAAGTCATAGAATCCAGTAGTTCACATGTGACTCTGGAGCCCTAGCCATAGACCTTTTGAAAACTGGATCTTGCTGATGCCAGAAAGAACCAGAAACCTGTCTTATCTGATTCCTTTGGGCTTATCAATACCTCATTTTCAGGAGTATAAAGACTGCTTTGTGTGCTGAGCTGATATGCTGTTGGAAGAAATGCGCCAACACACTTAAAGAGAAAAGAAAATAGAAAGGCCATGTGGACTCTCAAAATGAAGTGCCATGTTTTTATTCACTCTGTGGGGCTCCATCTTTATGCTGAACAGATCCAGGGACATCAGAATGCTGGTTTTGCTTCTAAAGTAAATGCCTCCTGTGCCTTTTATATTCTTTTCTGATTAGCAATCCTATGTATTAACAGGCTTCAAGTGCCAATATGCTTAATTTATTAGGAAACAGCACAAGCCTGTTCTTCCCAAAATAGATAAAAACTGTATCTATTTTTCTACTTATAGGTGTAGTAGTTAGAACCCATAGAGTAGGGGGTGGGGTACACTTATTTCTTTAAACCCCAGCTCAGGGGTCTCAACTTCTTTACATTCAATGTTGACTTTTTCGAAAGATGGAGATTTTGATGGCAGATCTCCAAACCTTAAACCAGAGAGCATGTAACTGTTCCCACTGTAAAACCATTTCTTGTAGCATCTCTAAAGCCATCCCACAGTTCTTGCTATAGCCATTGTCACCTTTCAGCATGGTGTTGCTCTTTCAGTAGATTTACTGTCCTGTCCGTATTCTTGTATATACTCATGAGGAGCTTACAGCACATTTCCAATAAACACACTGTCTTTCTATGAATACTCCGCTTCTTAACACTTGTTCTAAACTGCTTCTTAACACTTGTTCTAAACTTAACACTTGTTCTAAACTCCCTGCTCTGTACCCCACTCTGCAGACCCATGAATCTTAACATTCCATCTGTCACACAGAACTGAAATGGTGAGTTTTACTCTGTTGTAACAAACATAAATTTTACACAGAGAAGAAAACTTGGCAGCATTCTCATGTGCCTTTTGAGCATACCTTGGCACACTGCCTTCGCACAATATTGGCACCTTGGATAATCTCAAGAAAAATCACATAAATTTTGTGCCTTGACTTCTCCTTTGGCAAAATCTGAGTAAATTTGGTTTCTGTAGAATTATCAATGAAATAGCTGTGAGCTCTTTAATGGTGATTGGCTGTGTAACCCTTACTGCAGGTTGGATTCTCCAGGAAATTGACTCTGAGAAGGATATCAACACATATGAGGGGTACTAAGGGGTATTATTGGGGTCAAGAAGTGTGGAAAGAATGGAACAGAAAGGACATGGCAGAGGGAGGACTTGGCTGGGGTTCCATCTAATAAGGGCTCAGACAAGCCCATGGGAAGCTATGAGGCTAGTGTGGTGCTTTAGATTTGTGCCAAATTGGAGTGAGGGAGCAGACTCTTTACCTAGGTTGACCAGTCACTGAATACAGCCTGCCCTATGAAGAGGCAGCAAATTTGGGTGACATGACTCTTTTCTGTTGAGGCAATTCCCATCTGGCACAGAAGGCTATCATCTGACCATCTTCTCAGCATTGGGGAACCAATCCTTCACTCTTGAAATGGGGATCTGAGTGGCAAAGCATGGGACACATGACAAAAAGCAAGCTAGGAGCAGCTTATGTGAACAACTTTGTTTTTCTTTATGGTGGTCAGTGGTTTCCAATGGAAACAGAATTATGGCATGAATGGGTACAGTGAGAATTCCTTTTCTTTAGCTCCGTCACTATCACACAAAATTCCACTGCATCCTGATGCTATAGATCTAGCAAGGAAACTGCTGTAGGATTCTTTCTCAGACTGAGTTTATCTCCTTGCCTTCAACCAGCCTTGTCATCTTCTGTGCCCTCAGTACTATATAATCTGGCTGTATTGCCCCTCTGATACTCAAAGTGGAATATTTGTAACACTATGTCTCTCAAGTCTTGGTTGTTTATGCAAAAGTGATCAGCTGTTTAAAAGAGCATTGTATTTAGTTGATATATCACCTAAGTCTTATTTTTATTATTATTTTTTAAATTTATTTTTTAATTGAAGGGTAATTGCTTTACAGAATTTTGTTGTTTTTTGTCAAAGCTCAACATGAACCAGTCATAGGTATACAAATATCTCATCTAAGTCTTATTAAATAGGATGGTACTCCTAGTCACTCCCTTTTTATGACATTAACATGAACACTTTGAAGAGAACTTGTTATCTTGTACTAGGCTGTTATCTTGTGTAGGCTGTCCCTTATTCTGGATATGCCTGATTATTTCCTCATGATATAATTTAACCTTTTCCTCTTCAGGGTAGAAAATTAAATAGGCCTAAAGACTTGATAAAATTCTGGTTAAACATTTTGGTAAGAATATTTGATTATATCCATTTTTGCAAAAGTTGTAAAATGCATTTTGGAGCTTCAAAGTACATGAGATAAAAATTGACAGAAGAAAGGGCAAATATGATTCTAAACTCATAGCTGGAGATTAAAGAGTCATCTCTCAGCAATTAATAGGAAAACAAGGCGAAAAAATCAGCAAAGATATAGGGAATCTAAACAAGGCTATCAATCATTTTGACCTAATTGGTATTTATAAGACATTATACCTGAGGACTGGAAAAGGTCAGTTTTCATTCCAATCCCAAAGAAAGACAATGCCAAAGAATGTTCAAACTACCGCACAATTGTACTCATCTCACACGCTAGCAAAGTAATGCTCAAAATTCTCCAAGCCAGGTTTTAACAGTATGTGAACCATGAACTTCCAGAGGTTCAAATTTAGAAATTTGGATTTAGAAAAGGCAGAGGAACCAGAGATCAAATTGCCAACATCCGCTGGATCATCGAATAAGCAAGAGCGTTCCAGAAAAACACCTACTTCTATTTTATTGACTACGTCAAAGCCTTTGATTGTGTGGATCACAACAGACTATGGGAAATTCTTCAAGAGATGGGAATACCAGACTACCTGACCTGCCTCCTGAGAAATCGGTATGCAGGTCAAGAGCAACAGTTAGAACTGGACATGGAACGACAGACAGGTTCCAAATTGGGAAAGGAGTAAGTACGTCAAGGCTATATATTGTCATCCTGCTTATTTAACTTATATGCAGAGTACATCATGTGAAATGCTAGGCTGGATGAAGCACAAGCTGAAGTCATGATTGCTGGAGAAATATCAATAACCTCAGATATGTAGATGACACCACCCTTATGGCAGAAAGATGCTTCTTCTTCACAGAAGAACTAAAGGGCCTCTTGATGAAAGTGAAAGAGGAGAGTGAGTTGGCTTAAAACTCAACATTCAGAAAACTAAGATCAAGGCATCTGGTCTCATCACTTCATGGCAAATAGATGGGGAAATAATGGAAACAGTGACAGACTTTATTTTCTTGGGCTCTAAAATCACCGCGGATGATGACTGCAGCCATGAAATTAAAAGACGCTTGCTTCTTGGAAGAAAAGCTATGACCAACATAGACAGCATACTACAAAGCAGAGGCATTACTTTGCCAACAAAAGTACATCTTGTCAAAGCTGTGGTTTTTTTTTAGTAGTCATTTATGGATGTGAGATTTGGACAATAAAGAAAGCTGAGCGCCAAAAAATTGATGCTTTTGAACCGTGGTGTTGGAGAAGACTCTTGAGAGTCCCTTGGACTGCAAGGAGATCCAACCAGTCCATCCTAAAGGAAATCAGCCCTGAATATTCATTGGAAGACTGATGCTAAAGATGAAACTCCAATATTTTGGCCACCTGATGCGAAGAACTGACTCATTTGAAAAGACCCTGATGCTGGGAAAGATTGAAGGCAGGAGGAGAAGGGGATGACAGAGGATGAGATGGTTGGATGGCATCACCGACACAGTGGACATGAGTTTGAGTAAGCTCTGGGAGTTGGTGATGGACAGAGAAGCCTGGTGTGCTGCTGTTCATGGGGTCTCAAAGAGTCGGACATGACTGAGCAACTGAACTGAACTGATACCCCAGTATTGAAGAAAAAACGTTCAAGAGTACATGGGTATGCTCATCAATATAGATCATAATATAATTAAATTATAATCAACAATAATAAGATATCTAGGAGGTACCCAACATTTTAAAAATTAAGCAAAATACTTCTAAATAATTTGTGAATGATGTAAGTCACAAAATTAGAAAATATTTTAAACCAAAAGCAAACAAAAGCACAACCTATCAAAATTTGGAGAAAGCAGCTAAAGCAATGCTTATATGGAAATTCATAGTTTGAAATCGTTATATTAGAATAGAAAGGTCAAAATCAGTATTTGAGAGTCCATTTTAAAATATATCAAAAAAAGAAGAATGAAGTAAGTCCAGAGTAAGTAGAAGGAGAGAATTTTACAAGGTAACAGTAGAAATGAAAAAAGGAAAGGACAACAATTGGAACTCTTACACACTGTTGATAGGAGTGTAAGATGATGTATTCACTCTGGAGAAAAGGTCTGGAAATTTTTTATAAAACTAAATATATACCTACTGTAGGGCCCAGCAATTCCTCTTCTAGGTATTTATACAAGAGACATGAAAACATGTTCACAAAAAGTATTTGTACAAGAATTTTCATAGAAATTATATCTATAATAGCCAAAGCCTAGAAACAATCCAGGTGGACAGCCATAAAAGATATGAACTTTTGATTCATGCAACAACACGAATGATTCACAAAAGCATCATTTTGAGTGGCAGAAGATAACACCAAAGAGTACAAACTGTATAATTCTGTTTATATGAAGTCCTAGAATGGGCAAAAAGAATCTATGGTGAAAAACATC